>NC_142187.1:17428125-17733437 GCF_026936395.1 Plectropomus leopardus
TGTCATTACTGTCTCTTCAGCAGCACAGCTTGTGTGTCAGCTTCCGTTGCACACACACACAAACACAAGCATGCGCAAGTGTCCACAAACACACACACACACACACACACACACACACACACACACACTCACACACACACACACCTGCTCACCCACAAAGGTGTTTTTGACAGTTTCTTTGTTTAATGGAAAACACCTTTTATCTCGCGCTACCTGAGGCGGCGCCCCTCCTCCCTCTCTCCCTTAAACGCTTTCATCTACTCGCTCTGTGTCTTTCCTGCAGCCCGTTGCTCTCTGTTCTCATTGTCATCGCTTCTCTTGCGGCATATCCTGAAAAACCCGATGAATGCGCAGCTCTACTGGGAAAAAAATACACAAAGTTAAAAACAATGTGACACGTCATTGCTCTTAACTGTAGGAATCACAAAATAAAAATGTGACAAGTGAAAAGAATTGAATGCTCTGACATGTCTTTTTGTGTGTGTGTGTGTGTTAAATGTCAATCACTTGTGTCTTGTCAGGAGGAGCAAGTACAGTAAAACAAAGCAGGACTCGGAGGAGGAGAAACATCTTAACCCAGGTACTTCACACTCATATACTGTACTGTGAAAAAAAGCAGCAAGACAGATGGATGCTCATTTTTCTTCTCTTCTCTTAGATCCACCTGCACACATCTTACACACATACTGCCAACACATTTACATAACATATGCAGCAGTTACACAACTCATATTTCTCACCCTCCTCTGCATTCCTCCTTCTCCTCCCTCGTTTCCTCTCCTCTCCCGCCTCTCTGTTATGGCAGGAGTTAAAATCTACGTGGACCCGTTCACCTACGAAGACCCGGATCAGGCCATCCACGAGTTTGCGAAGGAGATTGATGTTAGCAGTATTCACATTGAGAGGGTTATTGGCATGGGTAAGGCTGGCATTAGCGCTCACACACACACACATACACACACACAAACCCACACACACATGCTTACTTGGCGCTGACACTGCTGTTCGCTCGATATGTGTAGGAGAGTTTGGGGAGGTGTGCAGTGGTCGGCTGCGTGTTCAGGGAAAAAGGGAGATCTATGTGGCCATCAAGAGTCTGAAGGCGGGATACTCTGACAAGCAGAGGAGGGACTTCCTGTCTGAGGCCTCGATCATGGGCCAGTTTGACCATCCAAACATCATCAGGCTGGAGGGCGTCGTGACGAGATGTAAGTTGTGAACATGGGAACTCTTAGGCCCAGACACACCAAAACGACATCAAAGAACTAGTATCGACAGTGGCCAACTGTTGTATCGCCTCGTTGCATTTGTCTCGGCCAAAATGTTGCACTTAAACACACTGCAAAGACTAAAGCCAAGGAACAACTGGCACGTATGTTCATAGGACATAACCCTCCATAGCAAAAGACGTCAAGTGTGTTCTGTGGAAAAAAACTGCAATACAAATAAGATAAATAAATGAAATGTATTATTAGTTTATCAGTTGGCACATTAACAACACAACCTAATGTTAAAAGAGGATATTTACTGTGTGTTATTGGACAATAACACATAATTAAGAAACACTTCTTCTAAAGAACTTTATTGCAAAAAACATAATCTTACTTCATTTAACTTTTTTCTTTTTTTATCTCACACCTTCTTGACTTTAGTTGTTTATTTGCTAATCTGTCTTCCATTTCTTTTCGTATGCACTGAGCTGAGACGCCTATCAGAGTTATGTAATTCTGTGACAACGGAGCCTGTCGCAGAATTACATAACTCTGATTGGCTCTGTTGTGTCCAACAGCAATCAACATGCTGAATCGGCCAAAAAAAAAGATGACCTACACCTCAAAAACGAGAGCGCCAGATGCTCACCGACGGCCCGACATTTACTAACAGCCAACCATCAGCTTGGTGTGTCAGGGCCCTTAGTAATAGTAATGTTGGGGTTATGTGCATGTTTTAACTTCTTACTCTTCACCCGTTCAGGTAAACCGTTGATGATCATCACAGAATACATGGAAAATGGATCCCTGGATGCTTTTCTCCGGGTACATTTAGTTTCATTTTTCCAGTGTACTGATGTCTGAAATCACTGATAAAATGCTTTCACTCATGATGAGGACTGCAAATAAAGATTATGTTCATTTTTAGACTAATCTGTCAGTTATTTTCTTGATTAATCAATGAGGTTATTTGGTTTATAAAATGTCAGAAAATTGTGAAAATGTTCATAACTGTTTCCTACGGAGCAAGTTAACATCTTGATGTCTTTTTTTGTCCTCAAAACAAAGTTACTCAGTTTACTCTCACAGAGGAGTTAAGAAAGCAGAAAATATCCACATTGAAGAAGCTGGAATCAGAATTCTGAATTATTTTTATTAAAAATGACCCAAACCAATTTACTGATTATTATTTTGTTGGTGATTCATTTAATATCATTTAATATTTAATCATTGCAGTTCTGCTCGTGACTGTCAGCCAGTTGTCGGTGCCCATGTTAACCTACTCTGCTGTCTCAATCATTTTGATGTTTCAGAAACATGACGGCCAGTTCACGGTGATCCAGCTGGTCGGCATGCTGCGTGGCATCGCTTCAGGTATGAAGTACCTGTCAGAAATGAGCTACGTTCACCGAGACCTGGCAGCGCGGAACATCCTGGTCAACAGCAACCTGGTGTGTAAGGTGTCTGACTTTGGCCTGAGTCGGGTTCTGGAGGACGATCCAGAGGCTGCCTACACTACAAGGGTAAGACACACACAGATGTGACAAATACACACAAACTAGATAGAAACATATACATACAATCTGCTGTTTGTTTGTGAGTCACAATCCATTACATTCACAGACTATTTATATGCACTTTTTAGATAAAAGCAGCCTTTGAAAACTTTTATTATTGACCATAGACCAGGGATATACAACTAACTTTACACGTGGCCCACTTTTGCAAACTTGATAGAGGGCCAGGGGCTACTTAGTAAACAAACAATAATATTTATCAGTATATATAATAATAATAAATTGCCTGTTTTCAACCTTTTAACATTTGATGTTTTCAGTCATCTTTGCAGCAGTCCCCCACAGGTCAGGTGTACACACACACACACACACACACACACACACACACACACACACACACACACACACACACACACACACAGAACTGTTTCTACGATTTGATGACATTGGGGACTATATTCCCCTGACACTGTTTTTAATAAACAAGCTCTATTTTGATGCCTTTTTATGCTCTCTGGCACCTTATTTACATTGAAACTATAAAAAACATCCCAGTGTGAATCAGATGTATTTTTTTTGTGAATTAGAAAATGGTCAGCAGGCTGGTAGTTAAGTATCACAAATACATAGACATCAATCAAAGAATAAATCTTAGAGCTAAACTATTCAGAAAATAAAACATTTTCTCCATTCCCATTTATCTAAATGGATCAATGAGGCAATCAGTTGAGAAAAAAATCAATGAATGAAATAGAATTTTACTGCTTTTTATTTTTAGGAGGCCACTGGGACTTATCTGTCCCCTGGAGGGAAGATCCCCATCAGATGGACGGCTCCAGAGGCGATAGCCTACAGGAAGTTCACCACAGCTAGCGATGTGTGGAGTTACGGTATCGTCATGTGGGAGGTGGTTTCATACGGAGAGAGACCCTACTGGGACATGAATAACCAGGATGTGAGTAATTATACATATTATCGAACCCACGACTTTCCTTGAAGATAAAAGGGGATAAAAGGGTGAGCTCATTCCTGAGTATATTTAAAGATAAATGTCACATCAAAAAGCTGTATTATCTACATTATTATTATATAATGGAATCAGGGAATGGATGATTTAGCTCCAGAACATGGCTTACTCTCAGATATTAATATTATTACAGCCCGGGTTTTGTTTTCATAGTTTTTGGCCACAAATCCTGTTGTAAATGATGATCACACTTTACTCGTTAGCTTTATTTCTCGCTTCTGGGGAATCTCAAACAGTTATTTGGAAGTGAAAACAAAAATGACTTCACCCAAAATGTTTCTCAAGATTTTCAATTACTGTGTGAAACTGTGTGTGTACACAAGTGCGGCAGCTACAGCAGGTCAAAGTTGAACCAGAAAATAGCGCTTTAAGATCTAATGAATGTTTAGGGTTTGAGTAATTACTTCAAGATTCACCTTCATTTCATTTCCAAATGAGTGGTTTATATAATATTGTCAAAGAGGGGATTTGCTAAGAAGCCTTCTGTGTGATTGTTTCTGCCCCATGCACATTGTTGTGGAGTTACAGCCCTTTTTACACAGAGATTCTGCAATACAGCTGTAATGAGGACCCTTTATTACACCGGCTTCATACAGAACCAAACAACACTGGCATAATGCCGCCCCAATTCATGATTTTAGATCACAAGCTGCCATTCCAAAATCAAAAGAGGTGTGGCATGTAATAAGGTTCAAGGGAGATATTTTTTGTCATTTTTTAAAATGTAGATTAAAAAATGAAATAAAAATGTGCCCCTAAAATCCTGTTGCATCTTTTGGCGTCGAAGGAGGACTTTAGGAGTCTCACAGCCTGGGGAAAGAAGCTGCTCTGTAGTCTGGTGGTTCTGCAGCAGATACGTCTGTATCTTTTTCCAGATGGCAGCAGGGTGAACAGATTTTTGTTGGGGTAGCTGCTGTTTTTCAGTATCTTTTGGGCTATGTGCAGACACCTCACTTCAGCGTCACTGATGCTCTGTAGATGGGAACTGGTGATGTTCTGGGAAATTTAAATCACCCGCTGTCAAGCCTTCCTGTTTTGGGCCGTGCACAAACCATGCCAGTTTGAGATGTTTCCGGTCAGTACGCTTTCTATTGCTCCTCTGCAGAAGTTAATCAGGATCTTGCTCTGGAGCTTAGCCTTCCTAAGTTTCCGTAGGAATCAGAGCCTTTTTTGTGCTTTTTTTACCTGGGTGTCGATGTGTGATGACAGCACTGACAGGTTCTCAGTGATAGTGATTCCAGGGAACTTATAGCTGTTCACCTGCTTCCCTCTTTGAAAAATAAACAATCAGCTCCTTGGTTTTACTGACGTTGAGCAGTAGGTTGTTCTCTGTGCACCAATCTGCAAAAATTGATTTCCTCCCAGTATGAACTCTCATCGTTGTTTATAACACAGCAGCATCGGCCTCTAGTGTCATTAAACATACACTTGGGGCCGCGCTTTCTAAACAATAATAATTCACCGTGCCTGCTATCTGTCGATTGATCTTGTCCTCTCTTTGGAGTGTGAGGAGCTCCCAGATCTCATTGTTTACTCAATTTGTGGACATTTTCGGCAGCTGTTTTTTTTTCTTTGAATTAGCTGATGGTGGGTCGCACATATAACACGTTGTCAAGATGTCACCCCTGTCCTGTACTGCCAGCTCACACTTTTTACACTGGCATCATTTTGGTGCTGTTTATACCTCCGCTGCCGTTTCAGAAGTGAGAAAACTCTTCTGAAGCAGCGAGGCGGAATAACAGTCATTATTCCTGCCTTGAACAGCAAGGTTAAAAGGGACTTGTGTTTATCAGATTTTAGCAATTAAGTTAGTGTGTAGAATGTTATTGTGACTGAAGGGGAGGATGGCCAAAAGTATGAATATAACACTCATCTCACTCGCTAAGCCAAGTTTCTTGTCGTTCACTATAGTAAAAAAACTGACCACCAACATAAACATGAATTGCAATTTCCCTGTAACATAATATGTGTGCTGTGAGAAAGTCAAATTAAAACTTTTAATTTAGTAAAGTCTATAAATTTGACTTAAATTAACTCAATCTAAAAAGATCAATGAATGGAAGAGGCGCCACTTCTTTTGGATGTTTTAAGAGAGGACTTCTGGAGGGAAATAAACTGTCCTCTGTGTGACGTACTGAACACTGACCCAGTGTCTTTGACCTCTGCACCATTTTAAAATGGTAAATTCTGCTTTTAAATAATCCACAGAGAGGGCAGCAAGCCAAGATTATGCTCCTCAGTCACAGGACATTTTATTGAAGATACGTATTTAGACTTAATAAAAAATGACGAGAAAATACAGCTTAGCCTCAGCCCTCAACCAAGCACACACTATATATATACATTTAGGGGTGATTAAGTTGTTCTGAACAGTTTCTGAGATCTGAGGGGAAAATCCTATTTCAGAGCAAATTTGCAATCACTTTGCTATCAAAGCTTGTTAAGTTTGAGTAGGTCAAAGAGGCAGTCTGGCATATGGAAATCTTCAGACATGATTGATATCATCTGCAGCACAGTTGTAGTCTAAGAAAACTTTCCTGATGAGCCATTCTCTAGACACTTTATCCATTTTATTTACTTTATTTTTTTAAAGAGCAAATTAGTACATGCTGAGATGCTTTTCTGTTATTATTGTTTTTTTAGCCTCAGCTTATTTGTTTTAGTGAAACACTATCTCACAACCAAATACAACTGAAGCATCTTTAAACCTCATTTTGTAAGCTGTTACTCAGTGCCATACCACATACTGAGACATTTTTGAATATGTAATATTTTCATGTTAGAAAATTGACTGATCTGGCCTGCTCATTAGCACAGACAGCATTTGTTGCTGCAGCAGAAGTTGTTACACACAGCTCGTGGAGGCAACTATGTATATGGCGATGGTGCAAGTTTGCCGAAATGAAAACAAAATATAGGCAAAAGAAAAACAAGACACAGCTAACTCTCTGACCTCATGGCAACATTATACTTCCTTCTTACAGTCCCCAGAGCCCGGAAACAGTAGGTCCAAAACTTGGAGCATAATTATCCCCCAGATAGGAGTAAGACCAGGCATTATGATAGGAATTACAGAAAACATTAATGTGAACTTTTTCTTTATGTACTGTATTATTATTTTTGACAGCACTGACACTCAAAAGGCACAGTTGTCTTAGTTTTGTCTGAGCGGGGGCCCACAGTGTCAGATTTTGAAAACCTCTGATGAACAGTATTGTCCCCACAGTATTATGTACAAAGGAAATTGAAGAACTGCTAACAGCTGGAAAAAAATATAATAAATTGCAGTTTGGTGGTGAGACAGCTCTGGAAACATCAGAGAAGTAATAGATCTTCAGCAAAAGGTTTTGATTTCTCGTTTTGTGAAATTTAACTGGCAGTGGCGTTTCAGAGTGGCAGTTTGATTGAAGTCTTTTCCTGTACAAAACCGTAAGTTAATGTTATTGTATACCGACTGTAAACAAGTCCCAAACTGACAAGTCCCAAGCAAGCAGCAACCTCAGGCTAAAAAATAAAACCAGTGCGAAAGTGCCAAAAACAGATCCTCCGATGGATCAGATCCTCTAAAGAGAGTCGATCCCCAAAGACATCCATGTTAAAATGCCCAAATTTACAACAAGTTTGCAGCTTGGGACAAAAACACTGTTTTGATCTTTAGAACTAATGTTCCCATTCGTGAAAACTCTCCTGTTAAAATATTTACTAAGGTTTAAAGTTAAGTGTGAATAATTATTGGCGGGTTGCTTTGAGCGTGTCCTCAGGCTCTCAGTCAGATCTCGCTCCTCCACAACTCCACTCTCTCGTCCAGTATGGTCACTTTGGCTCCAAAAATCAAAGATGGCGCACAATGACTGCATCCATTACATTTATATTGTCTGCAGTTCCAAGTCATGTCCCATGTCCTAAACTTTGAATTTTGAGTCCTAAACAAGTCCCAATTGGCTTTTTACCAAATGTAATGTCATACCTCTGGTTTAAAGTGCAATGTATGCTGTTGGTGTACATCATAGGACAAATACAGAAATCTCAGTTTGTTTCTGTGCCCCGCTACTATTTTCTCTTGTTTTATATTGTTTAACTCTGGCATCGTGTTGTAAAGTGACATTTGCTATAAACACTTGTATCAGACATTTTTTCAGACGTTTTTTTTTCTCTATCATTGTAAGCTCTTTCCATTGGATCTAGCTTGTTAAAAAAATATAACCACTTATGTCCTTCCTTTAGGTGATTAAAGCGATAGAGGAGGGCTACCGTCTGCCTGCTCCCATGGACTGTCCTATGGTGCTGCACCAGCTAATGTTAGATTGCTGGGAGAGAGAGCGAGCAGAGAGACCGTCCTTCAGCCAGATACTCAACATGCTGGATAAACTCATCCGTAACCCTGGAACTCTGCGTCGGACAGGAGGGGACAGGTATGTAAATTAAATGTAAATATAGGCCTAAAAGATGAGACAAATACATAGAGTACATACATAACCATTAAATATTCATTCAGCATTCATACTGAACTCACACCTACATGCTCTCACCCAGATGAGTGGGTGTACATGCGCTGTGCTGCTTCAGCTCTCATTGCACACGACCTCCTTCCACTTGCTCTCTCTATTTTTACAGACCCACAGCCACTATGCTGGAGTCAGGGGTGGGTTCAGAGGTGTGTGTGTCAGTCCTACCGGAGGTGTGCGTGCCTGTGTGGTCGGTGTGCGAGTGGTTGCGGTCCATCGGGCTGGAGAGGTACAGAGACACTCTGGCAGCAGCAGGATACACCAGCCTCGACAGCCTCCTGGCTCTCACACACCAGTAAGTGCACCTTCATGTGAAAATGGACTTTGGCATTTACTCTTCACATTTCTTCAACACAAACAGAATCACATTGTACTCAGCAATCAGGCGCGAGTCAAAACAACAACAGAAATTGTATAACAGTCAGAATGAGAAGCACCAGCAGCACAAACAAAATGTTTCACACAACTGCGGCGATATCATTTTTGTATCTGGCACTCTAATGTGAGCTAATGGTAAATAAACACCTCCGTCTGAGCAAAAGGAAAGTTGTCCCGACATTAAACTGCTTAAAACACGGTCTGAAGTATTACAGTCAAAATATTCATAAAGTACAAAATGTAAAAGTACTAATTATGCAGAGTGGAGCATTTCAAAATAAAATAAATTATATTTCAGAATTGTATCGATTAATGCAGTCATGTGTATATTGTTTTGGTTCTTTTGCTGGGGATAATTTCAGCTACTGTCTATACTGCCAGTTAGCTTTACCTTTAATACATGATGATTTATTAGTTGATTTATATTCAGTATTAATAATGTGAACCTGCAAAGTAGCTACTGACTTAGTTACCAAATAAATGTAGTGGATTAAAAAGTACAATATTTGCCTTCTAAAATATATATATGAAGTGTTAAGTAGCATAAAATAGAAATACTCAAGTGAAGCACATATACCTCAAATGTATTTAAGTGCTGTATTTGATTAAATGTACTTAATTACTTTCTACCAAAGCTATTTTGTACGTAGTGCCATTCAAACACATCTAAGAAAAAATGTAGTCATGCTTGTTAAATTGTCAAACAAAATGTTAAAGACTTCAGACACAGGTGGCCTGTTTCCGAATCAGAAAGGAGGTTTTAACAGTGTTGGATGATCCAATCAGCACACTGATACCTTTACAATTTGTTAAGATGTCAGTAAATGCCTCACAGCACTTTATAATTACACCAAAATATTGTTGTACTCTAATTGCTTCAGTGAATGAGTAATGCGTGTAGGTTTCTATTTTGTCAAACAGTGAAATACACTTTTAATTAAAGGGAAGCTCTACTGTTGTTTCATAATTGTGTTTTATATGTACAATTTCCCTGAAACCAACAGTGAAATTATCCAAATAAATGGTACTGTCTGATGTAGCTTATACACAAAACTTTGTTGTCATCCAAAATCTATTAAAAACATAATAAAAAAAACACCATACTAATGTGTGGATGACATATTCATCATAACAATGAATGGGCCCATGAAATTTAATGTAAAACAGCTTTGCAGCTGCATTTCCACACCACTGCTCGGGGATGTGGTTTCTTGTTAACATGATTTTGCTTTGTTGCTTCTCTCTTTTATGTGATTTAATAGTTCTGAATGACAATGGGGTTCTGTGGCACAAAGGCACAAACTACATCAGGCTTTTGCTACACAGACAAACTGATAGCATGGTTACAGCCCTATTGGTAGGCAGGTATGGCTGCTTTTTAACAGGCTGGTGGTTATACAGCTGTTTGTATGTTATTGAGCAAACAGTGGATCCCAAAAAGTTTTTAAAGGGATAGTTCAGATTTTTTGAGGCAGTGTTGTCTGGGGTACTTACCCATAGTCAGTATATTACATACAAATGATGTCAGTCGGCACACCCCCAGTTTGAAGAAACAGGCTGGAGTTCAATACAGCAGCACAGCAATGTACTGCTGTGGACGGGGGTCTAAAAAATAAAAAACTGTTTTAGTCACCTAAAAAAAGTCCCACCTAAAAAAATAATATCAGGTTAAGTGTATGCTTTTTGCTTTCTTTATGCTTTACCTTTAGCCTTTAACAGCTTTATTTTCTCATCCATGTTCTCCATTTCATTGACAAAAACAGTCATAAAGGACGCTGAACACTTGATATGCTGGTCTACTACTGCCCCGATCAGTTAGAGTTTGTGTTATTGTGTGAATTTGGTGAATCCCCAGTGACCCAAAAAAGTCACACATTAACACAAACTAACTGATGGCTGCAGCAGAAGACCAGCAACTCCAGTGTTCAGCAATGTTGAATTACTGTTTTTTTCTATGGGGTCTGGCTTCAAAGAGAGTGATATAAGTTTAATTTTCCCATTGGAAATCACCCTCTGACAGCAAGGTAAGGTGGTAAAAATATTCTTTATATAGTATACAATTAAACTGATGTTGCTCTTTTTAGATGGGTCTTCTTAAGTTGGCTAAAATGTTTTTTTTGCTGACCCCTCCACAGCAGCACATCGCTGTGCTTCCATTTCAGACTCAACATCTACTCTATGTAATATACTGTCGATGCAGAATTAGCCCAAAAAATATATTACACATATTACATACATGAATTAATTACATAAACATTATAAATATACAACTTTTGCATAAAGGTTCTATATTATATTGCTGCAGCCCATTTTTGATTGCTGTACAATCTGCTGTACAATATCTCTTTCTCTGCACCCACAGGGAGATGGACAGACTTGGAATAATCACACCATCACACCAGGACATACTTATTGCCAGTGTGCAACAAGAAATGTTGTCTCAAATGCAGCACATGCAACACACGATGGTTCCAGTCTGAGCCGAATAACGGATACAAACCAGTTTTGAAAAGAATTTCATTTACCTCATCCATGCACTTTAGAGGGACTTTTCACCAGTGGAAATACAAGGAGCAAAGTAAAGTAAAAGTATGAAGAAAAGAGAGAGAGAAAAGCAGCACTTTTGTGAACTTCCATCCTGTGGAGTTTTCTAAAAACCATGATGTGGACGTGGCCACAGATAGCATTAAGCTACGGAGAGCTTAGACTGAAGCCTCATCCTCTTATCCAGTTCTATTTTTCCTTATTTTATTATCTATTTCGTGAAGGCTGACATGTTAAGGCTGTGCATAAGCAGAATGGCTTCCAACTTTTCTTTTCGCTGCTTTGGGCTTGACTTGAATAAAATGTGTTTTGCTCGTATGTCTGTACGCGTGTGTGAGTGTGGTGTGTGCTTTGGGTGAATGCACACAACCTGGAATCTCCCTTGTCAAGACGTCATCTATCTTTGAATATTCTGAATATGCAAAGTTACCCGAGAGAGACAGAGCAAGAGAGCGGGAGGAGCCGGACAGAATGTATCATTACAAGCTCTTACTAGTTTCATACTGGAAGATCATACTAACAGATTGTATGATTTGCTTGTGTTTTTTAATTGTTTTTTTGTATGAATTTCTGTTGAATTAGACATTTAGAGTAGACTGTCATCCATCTGTGTCAATTGTACACGTCTCTTGTTTGATGCTAAGAATTAGCTACATGAAGCGTTTTGTTTATTTATGTTTGTTTTTTTATCTAGTTTGTACATTGTAAAATAGAAACACTGAGGAAATATTGTAATGATTGCCATATATTGCATTGCAATAAATCCCCAAACCCATCCATTTATGTAGGTTTTTAATCTTGTTTAAACCCAACTTTTGCATTTTAATGTAGTTAAGGTACAGCATAAATTGTAATGTAAACAGAGTACCAAATGAAGCCTCGGGCACTTTGTATTTATCATTTCTGAGTTTGGCTGAAGAAAGTGTACTCTGTGGAAGTTGAGACTTAGTCAGAGGTGCCTGTAACAAGGAAAACAACTCCAGAAGAACGCCCAGCTGAGATGCTTGCGGTGTCATCACACACAGTGTCGGGTTTTTGTGTGTGAAAGAAGGGACAGAGAGATAGAGAGGATGTAGAAAGGGTAGTAGAGGAAAACTGAGATGAGAAAGAGAGAATTAAAAGGAGAGAAAATTAAGAGTGGGCTGTCACCATGAGCGTCTGTGTGGCATCATGTTTTTTTTGTAGGCTAAATTGGGCTGAGTTTGCAGTGCAAACTTGTCGAATCAGCAAACATCTGTCTCCCACTACACTAAGACACACACATACACACACACACACACACTCACACACCAGGGAGCTGATTGGAGGAACACTTTGATAGATAAAGGAAGAGCAGATATGATCCGGATTCTGGCAAAAATGTGAGTGTTTTTTTCCAGCCTAATGAGAGTTGACTGCACACACACACACACACACCACCCCCTGCCTCACTCCCAATACATCCAAATCAAACACAGCAAACAAAATGTTGATGGTGGTTAATGAGGCAGATGCTTCTGAGTAAAAGACAGAATGAGGAAGAGAAAGACAGAGGGAAAGAGTCAGCTTGGCTCGGGGGCAATGAAACAGACAGCTTCTGTCAAATAATGAGACACTGACAACGCATTTAGCAGGTAGTCTTTTATGATAATGCATCACATGCCGAGCTGTACTCTAAGAGTGAGAGAATGGCATCTGTTTTTGTAGGAAATAACTGCCTGCACACGGTAGATAAACTCGCTTTTAACCATTTCAGAAAATGAGTGTCATGGCTCTGTGGACGACATAGTCAATCCACCGCTTTGATCCTGACTGAAATATCTCTGTAGTATCTACCAGTTGAATAGACACAACAGTCTCCATTGACATTCATGGTCCTCAGAGGATGAATCCTAGTAACTTTAGTTGATGCCCTGACTTTTCCTTCAGCGCTGCCATGAGGCTGACATTTGTTGCTCTGAGTGAAATATCTTTACAACTATTGGATGGATTGCCACAAAATTTGTTGCAGACATCTATGCCCCTCTTGTGAATTTGGATTTCCTAGAATGATAGGGGAATGCCCCCTCTTACTCTGCCTCTGATTGGCTCACCCTGACATTCTTACTCTAACCCTAACCAATCCCAGTCCTCTTGTCTAAACCTAACCCTTCTAACCAACAAAGGCAACAAGAACTAGCCCATCATAGGAAGATTAGGCCACGTCATTCCTTTGCTATCTAAGGATTCGAAAATTTGCATCCCTCACAGGATCAATTGTATGAATTTTGACATCCCTGGATGGTGGAGTGAGTATTTAGCACAACATGGAAACCAATGCCGCCAAAAGGAAAAAAAGTAAGATTCATCTACAGACACAGGGGACTTGCAGACAACAGAAATCGAGGTCAGTGTTCTTTCCAGTATCAATAAAAAATCTGACCATCTCATCTCACTTCACGAAGAAATAAAAGAGCTCAAACCAAGCCTGGAATTTGCCAAAAATCACATCACAGCCGTTGAAATTGTTAACACCGCACTACAGTCATCTGTCAGAGCAACAAATGGAAATCGTCACCAAAGAAAACAAAGTCATGAAAGAAACTATCCTGGACCTGAAGTATGTGCGATAATCTTGTCTTCTCCGGCATTCCTGAAACTACACCCGACAGCCCAGAGACAAAAATGAAATACTTCATGAAAACCCACCATAAACTCCTCCTGGAAACAGTAAACAACATTACATTCCTCCGAGTACACCGCATTGGCACATCAACAGACAGAGAACCTAGAGCAATGGTCACAAAGTCATTCTCACTTTCTTCCTGTGAGGAAAACTATACAAGCTGCCTCAGCGGATTCAGACTAACTTGGTTAGCTGCTAAACTTTTCACAGACGACCCATAAAGGATTTGATTCAGTTTTCTCCTTTCCCTAACACCATGTCCTCGGCTACTAACCCGCCAAAGGGTTGGACCTGAAGGCAAAAGAGACTGCATTCCGCCTGTGTCCCGTGTCATGCGGATCATCTGTCTCAGGCGTGGACCCTCATCCGATGTGCATAGCCTGCATGGGCCCTAAACACTCCGAAGCATCGCTAGCCAATCCCCAGTCATGTTCTCACTGTGCTTCAGTGCCAGAAAAGATATTGCAAAGGAGACTGTGAGTGGCAGTGGCCGACAGTCAAGACTGATGTCTGTCGGGAGCCACAGCGAGCACCCATCAACCGCAAGTCACTACAAGCTGTGGGGACATGATGGAGGCTGAATCCTCGGACAAGCCTCCACTCTTCGAGGAGCACCTAGAGGTGAAGCTGGGCGGCGAGGCGGAGGTGAAGCCAACTTGGAGGAGGATGAGGAGGATGACTCTACATTCCCAGTTCAACAATCCAGATGCCCTAGCACAACCGACACTGCACCCCCAGTGGATAGTCAAGTCAAGTCAAGTCAGGTCAATTTTATTAATAGAGCCCATTATCACAAAACAAGGTTTGCCTCAGAGGGCTTTACAGTGTACAACATCCCTCTGCCCGTAGACCCTCACATCACGTAAGGACAAACTTCGGAAAAAGAACCCCTGTAACGGGGGGGGGGGAACAAACCTCAGGAAGAGCGGCAGAGGATGATGAGGGATCCCTCTTCCAGGACGGACAGACGTGCAATAGATGCTGTAGCAGCTTGTAGGAGGTGTGAGACCTATATGATGGTAAGAGGCTGCCTCCAGCAAAAGCCACCTGCCAAGCAACTCATGCCAGCCGTGCCCGCCTGTATGAAGGAGATGAGCCATGACTGGTCCAGTCCCTTTAAGAGTAAGCTGCCCACCAAAGGTTACTCCAAGCTTGAGATCCATGGGATGGGGGAACTGGGGCTGGCTGAACCCCCAGTGGTGGAGCCGTCACTGGCTTTTCACCTTCACCCTAACCGTTGCTCTCTCTCAGCATCCAGCAACATTTCTTTACCTCGCAAAATGGAGCTCAGGAGGGTGAGAGGGTCAGGCAGGGGTGGCTGTGGCTCAGAGGTAGAGTGGGTCGTCCTCTAATCGGAAGGTCAGGGGTTCGATCCCCAGCTCCTCCAGGCAACATGTCAAAGTATCCGAATCCTTAATTGCTCCCAATGCGTCATCGGAGTGTGCATGCATATGAATGGTTACTACCTGATAGGCAGCATCTAGCCTCAGCCACCACTGTGTGAATGTGTGTGTGAATGGGTGAATGTGGCATGTCCTGTAAAAGCGCTTTAAATGGTCAAAAAGACTAGAAAAGAGCTATACAAGTACAGTCCATTTACCATATATATATATTTTACATGCAAAACTAATGGCATTTCCAGCATCCTCAGCTGTTCTTTGTGTTAAAGGTTCTTCTACATAAAAATGTAGTGGAGTGATCTCGTGACTGGAGGACTTTGTGTTGTAATATGAGTTTCTCTGTGGTTTATTGTGGTAAGTCAGTCTGGCAGGACGTGCATGTTTGTGTATGTGTGTATTGCACTGGCTAGGCCATTGCCTCTGCTTTGTACTGCTCTCACATAGTGGTTACTCCTGATATCAAGACACAGACATGTCGTAGAAGCATAGTACCCACCCCTCAGTTAACACTGTTAACACTGTTAGCACTGCTGTTAGTTGTTTAGCGCTCTTTATGGAGTTAGCACTTAGGTGTTAGCTGCCAGCCTGGTCAGGGAGTGCCAATTGCTTTTACAGCCCATTAATCAGAAACCCCAATCATCCGTAAAATGGCCCATTGGACGAGAAGCCCAGTTGTCCAACAGCCTGCTGTCTTGGAACAAACACCCATTGCTTCATAGGCCCAGTGGTCAGAAAATGAACAGATTCATTGAACCCTCCTGGGTGCCAGTTTTTTCCATGCTACAGAAAAAAGCACAACCTGCCTTGGTCTGATTTTGATTGGCTAGTACTTGTTGCCTTTATTGGTTGGACTGGTTGAGTTTGGGCATGCATATTGAGGTTTTGGAATAATACAAGGTACAAGGTACAAGGTAGATATATGGTAATTTTTCTTAACGTGGTTTGAGAAGAAATGAAATCAAAGTTGATCCTAAATCCTGCAACATCTTTTTGGCCTCGAAGGAGGAGTTGAGGAGTCTCACAGCCTGGGGAAAGAAGCTGCTCTGTAGTCTGGTGGTTCTGCAGCAGATACGTCTGTATCTTTTTCCAGATGGCAGCAGGGTGAACAGATTTTTGTTGGGGTAGCTGCTGTCTTTCAGTATCTTTTGGGCTATGTGCAGACACCTCACTTCATAGAGGTCACTGATGCTGAGATGGGAACCGGTGATGTTCTGGGCAGTTTTAATCACCTGCTGTCAAGCCTTCCTGTTTTGGGCCGTGCACAAACCATGCCAGTTTGTGATGTTTCCAGTCAGTGTGCTTTCTATTGCTCCTCTGCAGAAGTTAACCAGGATCTTGCTTTGGGATTTAGCCTTCCTAAGTTTCTGTAGGAATTAGAGCCTTTTCTGTTTAACCTGGGTGTACAGAGGATGTGCGATGACCAAGATAGGTTCTCAGTGATAGTGACTCCAAGGAACCTTTCTGTTTAGCTGCTCCACCTCAGCTTCACTGATGTAGACAGGGGTGTGTGTCTTTGCTTCCTTCTTTTCTAAAATCAACAATCAGCTCCTTGGTTTTAACAATGGCAAGACAACTGATACACTGTGCATTTCATATAGAGCCCTTTTATTTGGTGAGTAGCAAATTTTAACTTGCTAACACACTAAATTAAAAAAGTGAATCATTTCACCTGTTAAACATCAGCATATTAGCATTTGGTACAGAAAAGTATGCCAATGCTAGTGCGTAGTTAAAAGCATTTCGTTGCCTAAGTTCATCTAGAGCAGCTAGCATGGCTGCAGACTCTTGGAAAGCTTTTGCATTCACTGCCACAGAGCGCAGCCTGTAGGTGTTTCAAATTGTTAAGAAAGGGATTGATCATAGGGATAAAAAGGCCACCGTTTAGGGCTGAATCCACATTGCCTGATGGTAGAGTGAGCAGTAGTAATTTTAACCCTAAAAGACACTCTTGTTATATTGAGGAGGGCAGATCAAATCAAATCTTTCTCTCTCCCGGTCTCAGTGGGAGGGGATTGTGGGTTTTTGTCCCCAGATTAGGGCGGGTATAGAGCTAGCTAATCCTGCCCGCTCCTCCATGTGGGAGTGGCAGCGGGGTGTCTTTGCTGCGCGGCCAGCCATAATCTAATGGGTGTGAGATTGGGCTTTATACACAGGCACGCTCACTCACACACAGCCGGACATACATAACACAAAGTCTAGATTTGTTTCAGGATTAAAGGCATCACCTCAGTGACTGACATAATGCCTCAGGCATTCCCACGGTAACCCTGATGAGGTTGTCTTTGTGTCTGGGAGGCTGCGTGTGTGTTTCTTGATGCTGTTGATGAGAAATACATTGAGAAAAGAAGCAGATAGAGCACAGGAAAACGAGAACACACACACACACACACACACACACACACACACACACACACACACACACACACACACACACACACACACATATGCACACCACTCAGTCCCACTAGAGAAGCAGCTGCCCAAGTTGGCAGGCCATGTCTCTCTCATTATGCTGGCCAGTCACTCATGTCCTGGCTCCCTCTCCCCTGCTGCTGTTGCTGGACAGGTAGCATCTGACACACATTAGCCTGCTATTAATGACTTCTGCTGCCGCCATTATCACACACTTAGAGAGAAACATCCCCAGGGTGCCATTTCTGCAGTGACATGAATTATGTGTCCAAAATCATCCAATTTTCCCAAACTTCTGCAAGCAAAGCAACATTGTGTCTTCAGGGTTGCACTCCTAAGCTGCTCTTGTTTCCGCTCATGTTTGACATTTAGTGTGTGATGTTACTCTGAAGTTAAGTCCAGGATTTCTGTGAGTTATTCTCAGAGGCAACACTTAAGGAATGTGGGGTGTTGCTGGTGGACCTCCCACATCAGATCCATTGTTTACCCATGATCCCAAAGGGAATACCACTGTGATTAACATTAATCCTACAAGTCTATGCACAAACAAACCCATACCATTTCACATCTTCAACAACCCCAGAAAGTGTTTCAGACTTCCCTCTCTTCCTTGCACTTTAATTCAGTGTTTGACATTGTGTCTGTACGGGTTAATGGTTTAGTAAGGTAGGTCCATAGAAAAATAGTATGTGCAACGGTCATTGTCAGTTGACATTTTTCTCCTCATTTTTTTGCCCCCCTTTTAAATCATACTGCGGTCACAGTGTCAGAAGTACAGAGGATCACAGCAGGTCAAGCATTTTTTCTTTACAGCCATAAAAAAAAACTGTGATAGCTGTGCATAGCAATCTGTTCAAAATGAGTCAGAGAAAATTAACATTTAAATAAAATGTCCTGTTTGGTCTGCTGTAGTAGTCTGGTGCACTAGAAAGTGTGCGCAGTCAAGGTATCCTTGATGAAAACACTAAGTGCCAAATTGTTGATTTATACATGAAAATTGGTCATTTTTGCTAAATTCCAATAGTAATAAAGTACAATTATAAAACAATAGTTCCTCACAAGAATTAACTCAACCCTATTGCCAAAATAAACACTGTTGTTACATTTATTCAAATCACGGATATGTTACATTTTTATGTTTCTTATGGAGTAAATATCTTCAAAGTTTAGGTTTCAATTTAATTTTTTTATTTTGTGAAACACTTTTGTTAACATGTGGTTAGGTTTAGGAATAAAAAACAGTTAGTTAGGGTCAGAAAAACAAAATATTTTGCCTAAAATTCCAGGTTTGGTCTCTACGAATATGGCTGGACCTAAACCAAATTCTCGTAAAAGGAGATCCACTTTACATTTCTATTGAGACGACTGCCACACGGCAGGCAACCCTAGCCCAAACCCTAACCCTGTTTGAGAGAAACTAGAGTGTTGGGGAAACTATATTAGAACTGTAGCTCAACAAACTGCAGCCTACTTCTATGCAGTGATCATATTAAATATCAGTATTCAAATATGCTTATTTTTTTTTCTCCAAACATAGTGATGAAAAAAGTAAAATAGAACAAAAGAGGTGTTATTCTATAAAGAGCGACCAATCAGCCAGACTAGGGGCTGGTCTGAAGCAAGCCTGAGCCGACAATATACAATTCATCAAAGACTTAAGTTATAAGACTGGAAGATGGGTCCACAGGAGAGGAGGCTAAGAGCTGAGGATTTGGCCTCTCATTTTACTTTTGAAGACTGTGTCATGTATAGTACGTCATAGAAGAGTCAAAGTGTAGTATCTCATCAAAAAAAAAAAAAAAAAAAATATGATATGTTATAAAAGAGTTACCAAAAAAAGACCTGGTACACAAGGTCGTAAAAAACATATAACTATTAATACAGTATAATTATAGTATGTCAAAAATGAAAAAAAGGTCAAAGTAAGCGTTTAAAACAATGGAAAGTGAAAAAGTTATGGTAAAGTATGTAGAAAAACTGAGGACAAAAGTCAGGGTATAATATGTTATAAAACTTCACTGCATAGTCTCTATTAAATGCGCCTAATGTGTGGGGCCACACTGCCGGATGATCTGAGCAAATTTTACACTCGCTTTAATCTCCTCAATAAAGACTCAGCTGTGAAGTAAAAAATGTCAAATTTTAACCTGGCCCAAAAATGGCTGAAAATTACATATTGTGGCTTGTAAAGACACGTCATAGTATACAAAGTGTAAATGAAGGCAAAAAACAAAACAAAAACTAAACTAAATGATTTACCATGTTGAAAAAACGGCCAAACATCGCATACTATACTATGGTGAAAAATGTCAAATTTTGACTCGTCCAAAAAATGGCTGAAAATGACATATTACAGCTTGTAGAGTCCTGTTGTAGTGTACAAATTGGAAACAAAGGCCCCAAACGGCAAAAAACGTGATGATTTAGCATGTTGAAAAAATGGCCAAAAATCGCATACTATACTATGGCGAAAAATGTCAAATTTTGACCCCTCCCAAAAATGGCTGAAAATGATAAATTATAGCTTGTAGAGACCCGATATACTATACTAAGTGGATACAAAGGCCCAAAACTTCCAAAAACATGATAATTTAGCATGTTGAAAAAATGGCCAAAAATCGCATACTATACTATGGCGAAAAATGTCAAATTTTGACCCCTCCCAAAAAAGGCTGAAAATGATAAATTATAGCTTGTGGAGAGCCGATATACTATACAAAGTGGATACAAAGGCCCAAAACTTCCAAAAACTTAATAATTTAGCATGTTGAAAAAATGGCCAAAAATCGCATACTATACTATGGCGAAAATGTCAAATTTTGACCCCTCCCAGAAATGGCTGAAAATGATAAATTATAGCTTGTAGAGACCCGATATACTATACAAAGTGGACACAAAGGCCCAAAACTTCCAAAAACATGATAATTTAGCATGTTGAAAAAATGGCCAAAAATCGCATACTATACTATGGCGAAAAATGTCAAATTTTGACCCCTCCCAAAAATGGCTGAAAATGATAAATTATAGCTTGTAGAGACCCAATATAATGTACAAAGTGGAAACAAAGGCCCAAAACTTCAAAAAACATGATAATTTAGCATGTTGAAAAAATGGCCAAAAATCGCATACTATACTATGGCGAAAAATGTCAAATTTTGACCCCTCCCAAAAAAGGCTGAAAATGGTAAATTATAGCTCGTAGAGACCCAATATAATGTACAAAGTGGAAACAAAGGCCCAAAACTTCCAAAAACATGATAATTTAGCATGTTGAAAAAATGGCCAAAAATCACATACTATACTATGGCGAAAAATGTCAAATTTTGACCCCTCCCAAAAAAGGCTGAAAATGATGAATTATAGCTTGTAGAGAGCCGATATACTATGCAAAGCGGATACAAAGGCCCAAAACTTCCAAAAACATGATAATTTAGCATGTTGAAAAAATGGCCAAAAATCGCATACTATACTATGGCAAAAATGTCAAATTTTGACCCCTCCCAAAAATGGCTGAAAATGATAAATTATAGCTCGTAGAGACCCAATATAATGTACAAAGTGGAAACAAAGGCCCAAAACTTCCAAAAACATGATAATTTAGCATGTTGAAAAAATGGCCAAAAATCGCATACTATACTATGGCGAAAATGTCAAATTTTGACCCCTCCCAAAAATGGCTGAAAATGATAAATTATAGCTTGTAGAGACCTAATTTAATATACAAAGTGAAAAGAAAGGCCCAAAACTTCCAAAACATGATAATTTAGCATGTTGAAAAATGGCCAAAAATCGCATACTATACTATGGCGAAAATGTCAAATTTTGACCCCTCCCAAAAATGGCTGAAAATGATAAATTATAGCTCGTAGAGACCCAATATAATGTACAAAGTGGAAACAAAGGCCCAAAACTTCCAAAAACATGATAATTTAGCATGTTGAAAAAATGGCCAAAAATCGCATACTATACTATGGCGAAAATGTCAAATTTTGACCCCTCCCAAAAATGGCTGAAAATGATAAATTATAGCTTGTAGAGACCCAATATAATGTACAAAGTGGAAACAAAGGCCCAAAACTTCCAAAAACATGATAATTTAGCATGTTGAAAAAATGGCCAAAAATCGCATACTATACTATGGCGAAAATGTCAAATTTTGACCCCTCCCAAAAATGGCTGAAAATGATAAATTATAGCTTGTAGAGACCCGATATACTATACAAAGTGGATACAAAGGCCCAAAACTTCCAAAAACATGATAATTTAGCATGTTGATAAAATGGCCAAAAATTGCATACTATACTATGGCGAAAATGTCAAATTTTGACCCCTCCCAAAAATGGCTGAAAATGATAAATTATAGCTTGTAGAGACCCGATTTACTATACAAAGTGAAAAGAAAGGCCCAAAACTTCCAAAAACATGATAATTTAGCATGTTGAAAAAATGGCCAAAAATCGCATACTATACTATGGCGAAAATGTCAAATTTTGACCCCTCCCAAAAATGGCTGAAAATGATAAATTATAGCTTGTAGAGACCCGATATACTATACAAAGTGGATACAAAGGCCCAAAACTTCCAAAAACATGATAATTTAGCATGTTGAAAAAATGGCCAAAAATCGCATACTATACTATGGCGAAAATGTCAAATTTTGACCCCTCCCAAAAATGGCTGAAAATGATAAATTATAGCTTGTAGAGACCCGATATACTATGCAAAGTGGATACAAAGGCCCAAAACTTCCAAAAACATGATAATTTAGCATGTTGAAAAAATGGCCAAAAATCGCATACTATACTATGGCGAAAATGTCAAATTTTGACCCCTCCCAAAAATGGCTGAAAATGATAAATTATAGCTCGTAGAGACCCAATATAATGTACAAAGTGGAAACAAAGGCCCAAAACTTCCAAAAACATGATAATTTAGCATGTTGAAAAAATGGCCAAAAATCGCATACTATACTATGGCGAAAATGTCAAATTTTGACCCCTCCCAAAAATGGCTGAAAATGATAAATTATAGCTCGTAGAGACCCAATATAATGTACAAAGTGGAAACAAAGGCCCAAAACTTCCAAAAACATGATAATTTAGCATGTTGAAAAAATGGCCAAAAATCGCATACTATACTATGGCGAAAATGTCAAATTTTGACCCCTCCCAAAAATGGCTGAAAATGATAAATTATAGCTCGTAGAGACCCAATATAATGTACAAAGTGGAAACAAAGGCCCAAAACTTCCAAAAACATGATAATTTAGCATGTTGAAAAAATGGCCAAAAATCGCATACTATACTATGGCGAAAATGTCAAATTTTGACCCCTCCAAAAAAGGGATGAAAATTATAAATTAAAGCTTGTAGAGTCCCAATTTACTATACAAAGTGGAAACAAAGGCCCAAAACTTCCAAAAACATGATAATTTAGCATGTTGAAAAAATGGCCAAAAATCGCATACTATACTATGGCAAAAATGTCAAATTTTGACCCCTCCCAAAAATGGCTGAAAATGATAAATTATAGCTTGTAGAGACCCGATATACTATGCAAAGTGGATACAAAGGCCCCAAACTTCCAAAAACATGATAATTTAGCATGTTGAAAAAATGGCCAAAAATCGCATACTATACTATGGCGAAAAATGTCAAATTTTGACCCCTCCCAAAAATGGCTGAAAATGATAAATTATAGCTTGTAGAGACCCGATATACTATACAAAGTGGATACAAAGGCCCAAAACTTCCAAAAACATGATAATTTAGCATGTTGAAAAAATGGCCAAAAATCGCATACTATACTATGGCGAAAATGTCAAATTTTGACCCCTCCCAAAAATGGCTGAAAATGATAAATTATAGCTTGTAGAGACCCAATATACTATACAAAGTGGAAACAAAGGCCCAAAACTTCCAAAACATGATAATTTAGCATGTTGAAAAAATGGCCAAAAATCGCATACTATACTATGGCGAAAATGTCAAATTTTGACCCCTCCCAAAAATGGCTGAAAATGATAAATTATAGCTCGTAGAGACCCAATATAATGTACAAAGTGGAAACAAAGGCCCAAAACTTCCAAAAACATGATAATTTAGCATGTTGAAAAAATGGCCAAAAATCGCATACTATACTATGGCGAAAATGTCAAATTTTGACCCCTCCCAAAAATGGCTGAAAATGATAAATTATAGCTCGTAGAGACCCAATATAATGTACAAAGTGGAAACAAAGGCCCAAAACTTCCAAAAACATGATAATTTAGCATGTTGAAAAAATGGCCAAAAATCGCATACTATACTATGGCGAAAATGTCAAATTTTGACCCCTCCCAAAAATGGCTGAAAATGATAAATTATAGCTCGTAGAGACCCAATATAATGTACAAAGTGGAAACAAAGGCCCAAAACTTCCAAAAACATGATAATTTAGCATGTTGATAAAATGGCCAAAAATCGCATACTATACTATGGCGAAAATGTCAAATTTTGACCCCTCCCAAAATGGCTGAAAATGATAAATTATAGCTTGTAGAGACCTGATATACTATACAAAGTGGAAAGAAAGGCCCAAAACTTCCAAAAACATGATAATTTAGCATGTTGAAAAAATGGCCAAAAATCGCATACTATACTATGGCAAAATGTCAAATTTTGACCCCTCCCAAAAATGGCTGAAAATGATAAATTATAGCTTGTAGAGACCCAATATAATGTACAAAGTGGAAACAAAGGCCCAAAACTTCCAAAAACATGATAATTTAGCATGTTGAAAAAATGGCCAAAAATCGCATACTATACTATGGCAAAAATGTCAAATTTTGACCCCTCCCAAAAATGGCTGAAAATGATAAATTATACCTCGTAGAGACCCAATATAATGTACAAAGTGGAAACAAAGGCCCAAAACTTCCAAAAACATGATAATTTAGCATGTTGAAAAAATGGCCAAAAATCGCATACTATACTATGGCGAAAATGTCAAATTTTGACCCCTCCCAAAAATGGCTGAAAATGATAAATTATACCTCGTAGAGACCCAATATAATGTACAAAGTGGAAACAAAGGCCCAAAACTTCCAAAAACATGATAATTTAGCATGTTGAAAAAATGGCCAAAAATCGCATACTATACTATGGCGAAAATGTCAAATTTTGACCCATCCCAAAAAAGGCTGAAAAAGATAAAATATAGCTTGTAGAGACCCAATATAATGTACAAAGTGGAAACAAAGGCCCAAAACTTCCAAAAACATGATAATTTAGCATGTTGAAAAAATGGCCAAAAATCGCATACTATACTATGGCGAAAATGTCAAATTTTGACCCCTCCCAAAAATGGCTGAAAATGATAAATTATAGCTCGTAGAGACCCAATATAATGTACAAAGTGGAAACAAAGGCCCAAAACTTCCAAAAACATGATAATTTAGCATGTTGAAAAAATGGCCAAAAATCGCATACTATACTATGGCGAAAATGTCAAATTTTGACCCCTCCCAAAAATGGCTGAAAATGATAAATTATAGCTCGTAGAGACCCAATATAATGTACAAAGTGGAAACAAAGGCCCAAAACTTCCAAAAACATGATAATTTAGCATGTTGAAAAAATGGCCAAAAATCGCATACTATACTATGGCGAAAATGTCAAATTTTGACCCCTCCCAAAAATGGCTGAAAATGATAAATTATAGCTTGTAGAGACCCGATATACTATACAAAGTGGATACAAAGGCCCAAAACTTCCAAAAACATGATAATTTAGCATGTTGAAAAAATGGCCAAAAATCGCATACTATACTATGGCGAAAAATGTCAAATTTTGACCCCTCCTAAAAATGGCTGAAAATGATAAATTATAGCTTGTAGAGACCCGATTTACTATACAAAGTGAAAAGAAAGGCCCAAAACTTCCAAAAACATGATAATTTAGCATGTTGAAAAAATGGCCAAAAATCGCATACTATACTATGGCAAAAATGTCAAATTTTGACCCCTCCCAAAAATGGCTGAAAATGATAAATTATAGCTTGTAGAGACCCGATATACTATGCAAAGTGGATACAAAGGCCCCAAACTTCCAAAAACATGATAATTTAGCATGTTGAAAAATGGCCAAAATCGCATACTATACTATGGCGAAAAATGTCAAATTTTGACCCCTCCCAAAAATGGCTGAAAATGATAAATTATAGCTTGTAGAGACCCGATATACTATACAAAGTGGATACAAAGGCCCAAAACTTCAAAAAACATGATAATTTAGCATGTTGAAAAATGGCCAAAACTCGCATACTATACTATGGCGAAAATGTCAAATTTTGACCCCTCCCAAAAATGGCTGAAAATGATAAATTATAGCTTGTAGAGACCCGATATACTATACAAAGTGAAAAGAAAGGCCCAAAACTTCCAAAAACATGATAATTTAGCATGTTGAAAAAATGGCCAAAAATCGCATACTATACTATGGCAAAATGTCAAATTTTGACCCTTCACAAAAATGGCTGAAAATGATAAATTATAGCTCGTAGAGACCCAATATAATGTACAAAGTGGAAACAAAGGCCCAAAACTTCCAAAAACATGATAATTTAGCATGTTGAAAAATGGCCAAAAATCGCATATAATACTATGGCAAAAATGTCAAATTTTGACCCCTCCTAAAAATGGCTGAAAATGATAAATTATAGCTTGTAGAGACCCGATATACTATACAAAGTGGAAACAAAGGCCCAAAACTTCCAAAAACATGATAATTTAGCATGTTGAAAAATGGCCAAAAATCGCATACTATACTATGGCGAAAATGTCAAATTTTGACCCCTCCCAAAAATGGCTGAAAATGATAAATTATAGCTCGTAGAGACCCAATATAATGTACAAAGTGGAAACAAAGGCCCAAAACTTCCAAAAACATGATAATTTAGCATGTTGAAAAAATGGCCAAAAATCGCATACTATACTATGGCGAAAAATGTCAAATTTTGACCCCTCCCAAAAATGGCTGAAAATGATAAATTATAGCTTGTAGAGACCCGATTTACTATACAAAGTGAAAAGAAAGGCCCAAAACTTCCAAAAACATGATAATTTAGCATGTTGAAAAAATGGCCAAAAATCGCATACTATACTATGGCGAAAATGTCAAATTTTGACCCCTCCCAAAAATGGCTGAAAATGATAAATTATAGCTCGTAGAGACCCAATATAATGTACAAAGTGGAAACAAAGGCCCAAGACTGCCAACAACATGATAATTTAGCATGGTTAAAAAATGGCCAAAAATCGCATACTATACTATGGCGAAAATGTCAAATTTTGACCCCTCCCAAAATGGCTGAAAATGATAAATTATAGCTTGTAGAGACCCAATATAATGTACAAAGTGGAAACAAAGGCCCAAAACTTCCAAAAACATGATAATTTAGCATGTTGAAAAATGGCCAAAAATCGCATACTATACTATGGCGAAAATGTCAAATTTTGACCCCTCCCAAAAATGGCTGAAAATGATAAATTATAGCTCAGAGAGACCAATATATACTATACAAAGTGGACACAAAGGCCCAAAACTTCCAAAAACATGATAATTTAGCATGTTGAAAAAATGGCCAAAAATCGCATACTATACTATGGCGAAAATGTCAAATTTTGACCCCTCCCAAAAATGGCTGAAAATGATAAATTATAGCTTGTAGAGACCTGATTTACTATACAAAGTGAAAAGAAAGGCCCAAAACTTCCAAAAACATGATAATTTAGCATGTTGAAAAAATGGCCAAAAATCGCATACTATACTATGGCGAAAATGTCAAATTTTGACCCCTCCCAAAAATGGCTGAAAATGATAAATTATAGCTCGTAGAGACCCAATATAATGTACAAAGTGGAAACAAAGGCCCAAAACTTCCAAAAACATGATAATTTAGCATGTTGAAAAAATGGCCAAAAATCGCATACTATACTATGGCGAAAATGTCAAATTTTGACCCCTCCCAAAAATGGCTGAAAATGATAAATTATAGCTTGTAGAGACCCGATTTACTATACAAAGTGAAAAGAAAGGCCCAAAACTTCCAAAAACATGATAATTTAGCATGTTGAAAAATGGCCAAAAATCGCATACTATACTATGGCGAAAATGTCAAATTTTGACCCCTCCCAAAAATGGCTGAAAATGATAAATTATAGCTCGTAGAGACCCAATATAATGTACAAAGTGGAAACAAAGGCCCAAAACTTCCAAAAACATGATAATTTAGCATGTTGAAAAAATGGCCAAAAATCGCATACTATACTATGGCGAAAATGTCAAATTTTGACCCCTCCCAAAAATGGCTGAAAATGATAAATTATAGCTCGTAGAGACCCAATATAATGTACAAAGTGGAAACAAAGGCCCAAAACTTCCAAAAACATGATAATTTAGCATGTTGAAAAAATGGCCAAAAATCGCATACTATACTATGGCGAAAATGTCAAATTTTGACCCTCCCAAAAATGGCTGAAAATGATAAATTATAGCTCGAGAGACCCAATATAATGTACAAAGTGGAAACAAAGGCCCAAAACTTCCAAAAACATGATAATTTAGCATGTTGAAAAAATGGCCAAAAATCGCATACTATACTATGGCGAAAATGTCAAATTTTGACCCTCCCAAAAATGGCTGAAAATGATAAATTATAGCTTGTAGAGACCCGATATACTATACAAAGTGGAAACAAAGGCCCAAAACTTCCAAAAACATGATAATTTAGCATGTTGAAAAATGGCCAAAAAGCGCATACTATACTATGGCGAAAATGTCAAATTTTGACCCCTCCCAAAAATGGCTGAAAATGATAAATTATAGCTCGTAGAGACCCAATATAATGTACAAAGTGGAAACAAAGGCCCAAAACTTCCAAAAACATGATAATTTAGCATGTTGAAAAAATGGCCAAAAATCGCATACTATACTATGGCAAAAATGTCAAATTTTGACCCCCCCAAAAATGGCTGAAAATGATAAATTATAGCTCAGAGACCCAATATAATGTACAAAGTGGAAACAAAGGCCCAAAACTTCCAAAAACATGATAATTTAGCATGTTGAAAAATGGCCAAAAATCGCATACTATACTATGGCGAAAATGTCAAATTTTGACCCCTCCCAAAATGGCTGAAAATGATAAATTATAGCTTGTAGAGACCTGATATACTATACAAAGTGAAAAGAAAGGCCCAAAACTTCCAAAACATGATAATTTAGCATGTTGAAAAAATGGCCAAAATCGCATACTATACTATGGCGAAAATGTCAAATTTTGACCCCTCCCAAAATGGCTGAAAATGATAAATTATAGCTCGTAGAGACCCAATATAATGTACAAAGTGGAAACAAAGGCCCAAAACTTCCAAAACATGATAATTTAGCATGTTGAAAAAATGGCCAAAAATCGCATACTATACTATGGCGAAAATGTCAAATTTTGACCCCTCCCAAAAATGGCTGAAAATGATAAATTATAGCTTGTAGAGACCCGATATACTATACAAAGTGGATACAAAGGCCCAAAACTTCCAAAAACATGATAATTTAGCATGTTGAAAAAATGGCCAAAAATCGCATACTATACTATGGCGAAAATGTCAAATTTTGACCCCTCCCAAAAATGGCTGAAAATGAGAAATTATAGCTTGTAGAGACCCGATATACTATACAAAGTGGATACAAAGGCCCAAAACTTCAAAAAACATGATAATTTAGCATGTTGAAAAAATGGCCAAAAATCGCATACTATACTATGGCGAAAATGTCAAATTTTGACCCCTCCCAAAAATGGCTGAAAATGATAAATTATAGCTTGTAGAGACCCGATATACTATACAAAGTGGATACAAAGGCCCAAAACTTCCAAAAACATGATAATTTAGCATGTTGAAAAAATGGCCAAAAATCGCATACTATACTATGGCGAAAAATGTCAAATTTTGACCCCTCCCAAAAATGGCTGAAAATGATAAATTATAGCTCGTAGAGACCCAATATAATGTACAAAGTGGAAACAAAGGCCCAAAACTTCCAAAAACATGATAATTTAGCATGTTGAAAAAATGGCCAAAAATCACATACTATACTATGGCGAAAAATGTCAAATTTTGACCCCCCCAAAAATGGCTGAAAATGATAAATTATAGCTTGTAGAGACCCAATATACTATGCAAAGTGGAAACAAAGGCCCAAAACTTCCAAAAACATGATAATTTAGCATGTTGAAAAAATGGCCAAAAATCGCATACTATACTATGGCGAAAATGTCAAATTTTGACCCTCCCAAAAATGGCTGAAAATGATAAATTATAGCTTGTAGAGACCCGATATACTATACAAAGTGGATACAAAGGCCCAAAACTTCCAAAAACATGATAATTTAGCATGTTGAAAAAATGGCCAAAAATCGCATACTATACTATGGCGAAAATGTCAAATTTTGACCCCTCCCAAAAATGGCTGAAAATGATAAATTATAGCTTGTAGAGACCTGATTTACTATACAAAGTGAAAAGAAAGGCCCAAAACTTCCAAAAACATGATAATTTAGCATGTTGAAAAAATGGCCAAAAATCGCATACTATACTATGGCGAAAATGTCAAATTTTGACCCCTCCCAAAAATGGCTGAAAATGATAAATTATAGCTCGTAGAGACCCAATATAATGTACAAAGTGGAAACAAAGGCCCAAAACTTCCAAAAACATGATAATTTAGCATGTTGAAAAAATGGCCAAAAATCGCATACTATACTATGGCGAAAATGTCAAATTTTGACCCATCCCAAAATGGCTGAAAATGATAAATTATAGCTTGTAGAGACCAATATACTATACAAAGTGGAAACAAAGGCCCAAAACTTCCAAAAACATGATAATTTAGCATGTTGAAAAATGGCCAAAATCGCATACTATACTATGGCGAAAATGTCAAATTTTGACCCCTCCCAAAAATGGCTGAAAATGATAAATTATAGCTCGTAGAGACCCAATATAATGTACAAAGTGGAAACAAAGGCCCAAAACTTCCAAAAACATGATAATTTAGCATGTTGAAAAAATGGCCAAAAATCGCATACTATACTATGGCGAAAATGTCAAATTTTGACCCCTCCCAAAAATGGCTGAAAATGATAAATTATAGCTTGTAGAGACCTGATTTACTATACAAAGTGAAAAGAAAGGCCCAAAACTTCCAAAAACATGATAATTTAGCATGTTGAAAAAATGGCCAAAAATCGCATACTATACTATGGCAAAAATGTCAAATTTTGACCCCTCCCAAAAATGGCTGAAAATGATAAATTATAGCTCGTAGAGACCCAATATAATGTACAAAGTGGAAACAAAGGCCCAAAACTTCCAAAAACATGATAATTTAGCATGTTGAAAAAATGGCCAAAAATCGCATACTATACTATGGCGAAAATGTCAAATTTTGACCCCTCCCAAAAATGGCTGAAAATGATAAATTATAGCTCGTAGAGACCCAATATAATGTACAAAGTGGAAACAAAGGCCCAAAACTTCCAAAAACATGATAATTTAGCATGTTGAAAAAATGGCCAAAAATCGCATACTATACTATGGCGAAAAATGTCAAATTTTGACCCCTCCCAAAATGGCTGAAAATGATAAATTATAGCTTGTAGAGACCAATATACTATACAAAGTGGAAACAAAGGCCCAAAACTTCCAAAACATGATAATTTAGCATGTTGAAAAATGGCCAAAAATCGCATACTATACTATGGCGAAAATGTCAAATTTTGACCCCTCCCAAAAATGGCTGAAAATGATAAATTATAGCTTGTAGAGACCCGATATACTATACAAAGTGGATACAAAGGCCCAAAACTTCCAAAAACATGATAATTTAGCATGTTGAAAAATGGCCAAAAATCGCATACTATACTATGGCGAAATGTCAAATTTTGACCCCTCCCAAAATGGCTGAAAATGATAAATTATAGCTCGTAGAGACCCAATATAATGTACAAAGTGGAAACAAAGGCCCAAAACTTCCAAAAACATGATAATTTAGCATGTTGAAAAAATGGCCAAAAATCACATACTATACTATGGCGAAAAATGTCAAATTTTGACCCCTCCCAAAAATGGCTGAAAATGATAAATTATAGCTTGTAGAGACCCGATATACTATACAAAGTGGAAACAAAGGCCCAAAACTTCCAAAAACATGATAATTTAGCATGTTGAAAAAATGGCCAAAAATCGCATACTATACTATGGCAAAAATGTCAAATTTTGACCCCTCCCAAAAATGGCTGAAAATGATAAATTATAGCTTGTAGAGACCCGATTTACTATACAAAGTGAAAAGAAAGGCCCAAAACTTCCAAAAACATGATAATTTAGCATGTTGAAAAAATGGCCAAAAATCGCATACTATACTATGGCGAAAATGTCAAATTTTGACCCCTCCCAAAAATGGCTGAAAATGATAAATTATAGCTTGTAGAGACCCGATATACTATACAAAGTGGAAACAAAGGCCCAAAACTTCCAAAAACATGATAATTTAGCATGTTGAAAAATGGCCAAAAATCGCATACTATACTATGGCGAAAATGTCAAATTTTGACCCCTCCCAAAAATGGCTGAAAATGATAAATTATAGCTTGTAGAGACCTGATTTACTATACAAAGTGAAAAGAAAGGCCCAAAACTTCCAAAAACATGATAATTTAGCATGTTGAAAAAATGGCCAAAAATCGCATACTATACTATGGCGAAAATGTCAAATTTTGACCCCTCCCAAAAATGGCTGAAAATGATAAATTATAGCTCGTAGAGACCCAATATAATGTACAAAGTGGAAACAAAGGCCCAAAACTTCCAAAAACATGATAATTTAGCATGTTGAAAAAATGGCCAAAAATCGCATACTATACTATGGCGAAAATGTCAAATTTTGACCCCTCCCAAAAATGGCTGAAAATGATAAATTATAGCTCGTAGAGACCCGATATACTATACAAAGTGGATACAAAGGCCCAAAACTTCCAAAAACATGATAATTTAGCATGTTGAAAAAATGGCCAAAAATCGCATACTATACTATGGCGAAAATGTCAAATTTTGACCCCTCCCAAAAATGGCTGAAAATGATAAATTATAGCTTGTAGAGACCCAATATACTATACAAAGTGGAAACAAAGGCCCAAAACTTCCAAAAACATGATAATTTAGCATGTTGAAAAATGGCCAAAAATCGCATACTATACTATGGCGAAAATGTCAAATTTTGACCCCTCCCAAAAATGGCTGAAAATGATAAATTATAGCTTGTAGAGACCCGATATACTATACAAAGTGGATACAAAGGCCCAAAACTTCCAAAAACATGATAATTTAGCATGTTGAAAAAATGGCCAAAAATCGCATACTATACTATGGCGAAAATGTCAAATTTTGACCCTCCCAAAAATGGCTGAAAATGATAAATTATAGCTTGTAGAGACCCAATATAATGTACAAAGTGGAAACAAAGGCCCAAAACTTCCAAAAACATGATAATTTAGCATGTTGAAAAAATGGCCAAAAATCGCATACTATACTATGGCGAAAATGTCAAATTTTGACCCCTCCCAAAAATGGCTGAAAATGATAAATTATAGCTTGTAGAGACCCAATATACTATACAAAGTGGATACAAAGGCCCAAAACTTCCAAAAACATGATAATTTAGCATGTTGAAAAAATGGCCAAAAATCGCATACTATACTATGGCGAAAATGTCAAATTTTGACCCTCCCAAAAATGGCTGAAAATGATAAATTATAGCTTGTAGAGACCTAATATAATATACAAAGTGGAAACAAAGGCACAAAACTTCCAAAAACATGATAATTTAGCATGTTGAAAAAATGGCCAAAAATCGCATACTATACTATGGCGAAAATGTCAAATTTTGACCCCTCCCAAAAATGGCTGAAAATGATAAATTATAGCTTGTAGAGACCCGATATACTATACAAAGTGGACACAAAGGCCCAAAACTTCCAAAAACATGATAATTTAGCATGTTGAAAAAATGGCCAAAAATCGCATACTATACTATGGCGAAAATGTCAAATTTTGACCCCTCCCAAAAATGGCTGAAAATGATAAATTATAGCTTGTAGAGACCCGATATACTATACAAAGTGGAAACAAAGGCCCAAAACTTCCAAAAACATGATAATTTAGCATGTTGAAAAATGGCCAAAAATCGCATACTATACTATGGCGAAAATGTCAAATTTTGACCCTCCCAAAAATGGCTGAAAATGATAAATTATAGCTTGTAGAGACCCAATATACTATACAAAGTGGAAACAAAGGCCCAAAACTTCCAAAACATGATAATTTAGCATGTTGAAAAATGGCCAAAAATCGCATACTATACTATGGCGAAAATGTCAAATTTTGACCCTCCCAAAAATGGCTGAAAATGATAAATTATAGCTCAGAGAGACCCAATATAATGTACAAAGTGGAAACAAAGGCCCAAAACTTCCAAAAACATGATAATTTAGCATGTTGAAAAAATGGCCAAAAATCGCATACTATACTATGGCGAAAATGTCAAATTTTGACCCCTCCCAAAAATGGCTGAAAATGATAAATTATAGCTCGTAGAGACCCGATATACTATACAAAGTGGACACAAAGGCCCAAAACTTCCAAAAACATGATAATTTAGCATGTTGAAAAAATGGCCAAAAATCGCATACTATACTATGGCGAAAATGTCAAATTTTGACCCCTCCCAAAAATGGCTGAAAATGATAAATTATAGCTTGTAGAGACCCGATATACTATGCAAAGTGGAAACAAAGGCCCAAAACTTCCAAAACATGATAATTTAGCATGTTGAAAAATGGCCAAAAATCGCATACTATACTATGGCGAAAATGTCAAATTTTGACCCTCCCAAAAATGGCTGAAAATGATAAATTATAGCTTGTAGAGACCAATATACTATACAAAGTGGAAACAAAGGCCCAAAACTTCCAAAAACATGATAATTTAGCATGTTGAAAAATGGCCAAAAATCGCATACTATACTATGGCGAAAATGTCAAATTTTGACCCTCCCAAAAATGGCTGAAAATGATAAATTATAGCTCGTAGAGACCCAATATAATGTACAAAGTGGAAACAAAGGCCCAAAACTTCCAAAAACATGATAATTTAGCATGTTGAAAAAATGGCCAAAAAATCTATACTATACTATGGCAAAAATGTCAAATTTTGACCCCTCCCAAAAATGGCTGAAAATGATAAATTATAGCTTGTAGAGACCCGATATACTATACAAAGTGGATACAAAGGCCCAAAACTTCCAAAAACATGATAATTTAGCATGTTGAAAAAATGGCCAAAAATCGCATACTATACTATGGCGAAAATGTCAAATTTTGACCCCTCCCAAAAATGGCTGAAAATGATAAATTATAGCTTGTAGAGACCCGATATACTATACAAAGTGGAAACAAAGGCCCAAAACTTCCAAAACATGATAATTTAGCATGTTGAAAAATGGCCAAAAATCGCATACTATACTATGGCGAAAATGTCAAATTTTGACCCCTCCCAAAAATGGCTGAAAATGATAAATTATAGCTTGTAGAGACCTGATTTACTATACAAAGTGAAAAGAAAGGCCCAAAACTTCCAAAAACATGATAATTTAGCATGTTGAAAAATGGCCAAAAATCGCATACTATACTATGGCGAAAATGTCAAATTTTGACCCCTCCAAAAATGGCTGAAAATGATAAATTATAGCTTGTAGAGACCCGATATACTATACAAAGTGGAAACAAAGGCCCAAAACTTCCAAAAACATGATAATTTAGCATGTTGAAAAAATGGCCAAAATCGCATACTATACTATGGCGAAAATGTCAAATTTTGACCCTCCCAAAAATGGCTGAAAATGATAAATTATAGCTTGTAGAGACCCAATATACTATACAAAGTGGAAACAAAGGCCCAAAACTTCCAAAACATGATAATTTAGCATGTTGAAAAATGGCCAAAAATCGCATACTATACTATGGCGAAAATGTCAAATTTTGACCCTCCCAAAATGGCTGAAAATGATAAATTATAGCTCGTAGAGACCCAATATAATGTACAAAGTGGAAACAAAGGCCCAAAACTTCCAAAAACATGATAATTTAGCATGTTGAAAAAATGGCCAAAAATCGCATACTATACTATGGCGAAAATGTCAAATTTTGACCCCTCCCAAAATGGCTGAAAATGATAAATTATAGCTCGTAGAGACCCAATATACTGTACAAAGTTGATACAAAGGTCCAAAACTTCCAAAAACATGATAATTTAGCATGTTGAAAAAATGGCCAAAAATCGCATACGATACTTTGGCGAAAATGTCAAATTTTGACCCCTCCCAAAATGGCTGAAAATGATAAATTATAGCTTGTAGAGACCCAATATACTATACAAAGTGGAAACAAAGGCCCAAAACTTCCAAAACATGATAATTTAGCATGTTGAAAAATGGCCAAAAATCGCATACTATACTATGGCGAAAATGTCAAATTTTGACCCCTCCCAAAAATGGCTGAAAATGATAAATTATAGCTTGTAGAGACCCGATATAATATGCAAAGTGGATACAAAGGCCCCAAACTTCCAAAACATGATAATTTAGCATGTTGAAAAATGGCCAAAAATCGCATACTATACTATGGCGAAAATGTCAAATTTTGACCCCTCCCAAAAATGGCTGAAAATGATAAATTATAGCTCGTAGAGAGCCGATATACTATGCAAAGTGGACACAAAGGCCCAAAACTTCCAAAAACATGATAATTTAGCATGTTGAAAAAATGGCCAAAAATCGCATACTATACTATGGCAAAAATGTCAAATTTTGACCCCTCCCAAAAATGGCTGAAAATGATAAATTATAGCTTGTAGAGACCCAATATAATGTACAAAGTGGAAACAAAGGCCCAAAACTTCCAAAAACATGATAATTTAGCATGTTGAAAAAATGGCCAAAAATCGCATACTATACTATGGCGAAAATGTCAAATTTTGACCCCTCCCAAAAATGGCTGAAAATGATAAATTATAGCTCGTAGAGACCCAATATAATGTACAAAGTGGAAACAAAGGCCCAAAACTTCCAAAAACATGATAATTTAGCATGTTGAAAAATGGCCAAAAATCGCATACTATACTATGGCGAAAATGTCAAATTTTGACCCCTCCCAAAAATGGCTGAAAATGATAAATTATAGCTTGTAGAGACCCAATATAATGTACAAAGTGGAAACAAAGGCCCAAAACTTCCAAAAACATGATAATTTAGCATGTTGAAAAAATGGCCAAAAATCGCATACTATACTATGGCGAAAATGTCAAATTTTGACCCCTCCCAAAAATGGCTGAAAATGATAAATTATAGCTTGTAGAGACCCGATATACTATACAAAGTGGAAACAAAGGCCCAAAACTTCCAAAACATGATAATTTAGCATGTTGAAAAATGGCCAAAAATCGCATACTATACTATGGCGAAAATGTCAAATTTTGACCCTCCCAAAAATGGCTGAAAATGATAAATTATAGCTTGTAGAGACCCAATATAATGTACAAAGTGGAAACAAAGGCCCAAAACTTCCAAAAACATGATAATTTAGCATGTTGAAAAATGGCCAAAAATCGCATACTATACTATGGCGAAAATGTCAAATTTTGACCCCTCCCAAAAATGGCTGAAAATGATAAATTATAGCTTGTAGAGACCCAATATACTATACAAAGTGGAAACAAAGGCCCAAAACTTCCAAAACATGATAATTTAGCATGTTGAAAAAATGGCCAAAAATCGCATACTATACTATGGCGAAAATGTCAAATTTTGACCCCTCCCAAAAGGGCTGAAAATGATAAATTATAGCTCGTAGAGACCCAATATAATGTACAAAGTGGAAACAAAGGCCCAAAACTTCCAAAAACATGATAATTTAGCATGTTGAAAAAATGGCCAAAAATCGCATACTATACTATGGCGAAAATGTCAAATTTTGACCCCTCCCAAAAATGGCTGAAAATGATAAATTATAGCTCGTAGAGACCCAATATTATGTGCAAAGTGGAAACAAAGGCCCAAAACTTCCAAAAACATGATAATTTAGCATGTTGATAAAATGGCCAAAAATTGCATACTATACTATGGCGAAAATGTCAAATTTTGACCCCTCCCAAAATGGCTGAAAATGATAAATTATAGCTTGTAGAGACCCGATATACTATACAAAGTGGAAACAAAGGCCCAAAACTTCCAAAAACATGATAATTTAGCATGTTGAAAAATGGCCAAAATCGCATACTATACTATGGCGAAAATGTCAAATTTTGACCCTCCCAAAATGGCTGAAAATGATAAATTATAGCTTGTAGAGACCCGATATACTATACAAAGTGGATACAAAGGCCCAAAACTTCCAAAACATGATAATTTAGCATGTTGAAAAATGGCCAAAATCGCATACTATACTATGGCGAAAATGTCAAATTTTGACCCCTCCCAAAATGGCTGAAAATGATAAATTATAGCTTGTAGAGACCCGATATAATATACAAAGTGGAAACAAAGGCCCAAAACTTCCAAAAACATGATAATTTAGCATGTTGAAAAAATGGCCAAAAATCGCATACTATACTATGGCGAAAATGTCAAATTTTGACCCCTCCCAAAAATGGCTGAAAATGATAAATTATAGCTCGTAGAGACCCAATATAATGTACAAAGTGGAAACAAAGGCCCAAAACTTCCAAAAACATGATAATTTAGCATGTTGAAAAAATGGCCAAAAATCGCATACTATACTATGGCGAAAATGTCAAATTTTGACCCCTCCCAAAAATGGCTGAAAATGATAAATTATAGCTCGTAGAGACCCAATATAATGTACAAAGTGGAAACAAAGGCCCAAAACTTCCAAAAACATGATAATTTAGCATGTTGAAAAAATGGCCAAAAATCGCATACTATAGTATGGCGAAAATGTCAAATTTTGACCCTCCCAAAATGGCTGAAAATGATAAATTATAGCTTGTAGAGACCCGATATACTATACAAAGTGGAAACAAAGGCCCAAAACTTCCAAAAACATGATAATTTAGCATGTTGAAAAATGGCCAAAAATCGTGATACTATACTATGGCGAAAATGTCAAATTTTGACCCTCCCAAAAATGGCTGAAAATGATAAATTATAGCTTGTAGAGACCCGATATACTATACAAAGTGGAAACAAAGGCCCAAAACTTCCAAAAACATGATAATTTAGCATGTTGAAAAAATGGCCAAAAATCGCATACTATACTATGGCGAAAATGTCAAATTTTGACCCCTCCCAAAAATGGCTGAAAATGATAAATTATAGCTTGTAGAGACCCAATATAATGTACAAAGTGGAAACAAAGGCCCAAAACTTCCAAAAACATTATAATTTATCATGTAAAAAAACTGCCCAAAAATCGCATACTATACTATGGCGAAAATGTCAAATTTTGACCCCTCCCAAAAATGGCTGAAAATGATAAATTATAGCTCGTAGAGACCCAATATAATGTACAAAGTGGAAACAAAGGCCCAAAACTTCCAAAAACATGATAATTTAGCATGTTGAAAAAATGGCCAAAAATCGCATACTATACTATGGCGAAAATGTCAAATTTTGACCCCTCCCAAAAATGGCTGAAAATGATAAATTATAGCTCGTAGAGACCCAATATAATGTACAAAGTGGAAACAAAGGCCCAAAACTTCCAAAAACATGATAATTTAGCATGTTGAAAAAATGGCCAAAAATCGCATACTATACTATGGCGAAAATGTCAAATTTTGACCCCTCCCAAAAATGGCTGAAAATGATAAATTATAGCTTGTAGAGACCCAATATAATGTACAAAGTGGAAACAAAGGCCCAAAACTTCCAAAAACATGATAATTTAGCATGTTGAAAAAATGGCCAAAAATCGCATACTATACTATGGCGAAAATGTCAAATTTTGACCCCTCCCAAAAATGGCTGAAAATGATAAATTATAGCTCGTAGAGACCCGATATAATGTACAAAGTGGAAACAAAGGCCCAAAACTGCCAAAAACATGATAATTTAGCATGTTGAAAAAATGGCCAAAAATCGCATACTATACTATGGCGAAAATGTCAAATTTTGACCCTCCCAAAAATGGCTGAAAATGATAAATTATAGCTCGTAGAGACCCAATATAATGTACAAAGTGGAAACAAAGGCCCAAAACTTCCAAAAACATGATAATTTAGCATGTTGAAAAAATGGCCAAAAATCGCATACTATACTATGGCGAAAAATGTCAAATTTTGACCCCTCCCAAAAATGGCTGAAAATGATAAATTATAGCTCGTAGAGACCCAATATAATGTACAAAGTGGAAACAAAGGCCCAAAACTTCCAAAAACATGATAATTTAGCATGTTGAAAAATGGCCAAAAATCGCATACTATACTATGGCGAAAATGTCAAATTTTGACCCTCCCAAAAATGGCTGAAAATGATAAATTATAGCTCGTAGAGACCCAATATACTATACAAAGTGGAAACAAAGGCCCAAAACTTCCAAAAACATGATAATTTAGCATGTTGAAAAAATGGCCAAAAATCACATACTATACTATGGCAAAATGTCAAATTTTGACCCCTCCCAAAATGGCTGAAAATGATAAATTATAGCTCGTAGAGACCCAATATAATGTACAAAGTGGAAACAAAGGCCCAAAACTTCCAAAAACATGATAATTTAGCATGTTGAAAAATGGCCAAAAATCGCATACTATACTATGGCGAAAATGTCAAATTTTGACCCCTCCCAAAAATGGCTGAAAATGATAAATTATAGCTCGTAGAGACCCGATATACTATACAAAGTGGACACAAAGGCCCAAAACTTCCAAAAACATGATAATTTAGCATGTTGAAAAAATGGCCAAAAATCGCATACTATACTATGGCGAAAATGTCAAATTTTGACCCCTCCCAAAAATGGCTGAAAATGATAAATTATAGCTTGTAGAGACCAATATACTATACAAAGTGGAAACAAAGGCCCAAAACTTCCAAAAACATGATAATTTAGCATGTTGAAAAAATGGCCAAAAATCGCATACTATACTATGGCAAAATGTCAAATTTTGACCCTCCCAAAAATGGCTGAAAATGATAAATTATAGCTCGTAGAGACCCAATATAATGTACAAAGTGGAAACAAAGGCCCAAAACTTCCAAAAACATGATAATTTAGCATGTTGAAAAATGGCCAAAATCGCATACTATACTATGGCGAAAATGTCAAATTTTGACCCCTCCCAAAAATGGCTGAAAATGATAAATTATAGCTCAGAGAGACCCAATATAATGTACAAAGTGGAAACAAAGGCCCAAAACTTCCAAAACATGATAATTTAGCATGTTGAAAAATGGCCAAAAATCGCATACTATACTATGGCGAAAATGTCAAATTTTGACCCCTCCCAAAAATGGCTGAAAATGATAAATTATAGCTCGTAGAGACCCAATATAATGTACAAAGTGGAAACAAAGGCCCAAAACTTCCAAAAACATGATAATTTAGCATGTTGAAAAAATGGCCAAAAATCGCATACTATACTATGGCGAAAATGTCAAATTTTGACCCCTCCCAAAATGGCTGAAAATGATAAATTATAGCTTGTAGAGACCTGATTTACTATACAAAGTGGAAAGAAAGGCCCAAAACTTCCAAAAACATGATAATTTAGCATGTTGAAAAATGGCCAAAAATCGCATACTATACTATGGCGAAAATGTCAAATTTTGACCCCTCCCAAAAATGGCTGAAAATGATAAATTATAGCTTGTAGAGACCCAATATACTGTACAAAGTGGAAACAAAGGCCCAAAACTTCCAAAAACATGATAATTTAGCATGTTGAAAAAATGGCCAAAAATCGCATACTATACTATGGCAAAATGTCAAATTTTGACCCCTCCCAAAAATGGCTGAAAATGATAAATTATAGCTCGTAGAGACCCAATATAATGTACAAAGTGGAAACAAAGGCCCAAAACTTCCAAAAACATGATAATTTAGCATGTTGAAAAAATGGCCAAAAATCGCATACTATACTATGGCGAAAATGTCAAATTTTGACCCCTCCCAAAAATGGCTGAAAATGATAAATTATAGCTCGTAGAGACCCAATATAATGTACAAAGTGGAAACAAAGGCCCAAAACTTCCAAAAACATGATAATTTAGCATGTTGAAAAATGGCCAAAAATCGCATACTATACTATGGCGAAAATGTCAAATTTTGACCCCTCCCAAAAATGGCTGAAAATGATAAATTATAGCTTGTAGAGACCCGATATACTATACAAAGTGGATACAAAGGCCCAAAACTTCCAAAAACATGATAATTTAGCATGTTGAAAAATGGCCAAAAATCGCATACTATACTATATGAAAATGTCAAATTTTGACCCCTCCCAAAAATGGCTGAAAATGATAAATTATAGCTTGTAGAGACCCGATATACTATACAAAGTGGATACAAAGGCCCAAAACTTCCAAAACATGATAATTTAGCATGTTGAAAAAATGGCCAAAAATCGCATACTATACTATGGCGAAAATGTCAAATTTTGACCCCTCCCAAAAATGGCTGAAAATGATAAATTATAGCTTGTAGAGACCTGATTTACTATACAAAGTGAAAAGAAAGGCCCAAAACTTCCAAAAACATGATAATTTAGCATGTTGAAAAAATGGCCAAAAATCGCATACTATACTATGGCGAAAATGTCAAATTTTGACCCCTCCCAAAAATGGCTGAAAATGATAAATTATAGCTCATAGAGACCCAATATAATGTACAAAGTGGAAACAAAGGCCCAAAACTTCCAAAAACATGATAATTTAGCATGTTGAAAAATGGCCAAAAAATCGCATACTATACTATGGCGAAAATGTCAAATTTTGACCCCTCCCAAAATGGCTGAAAATGATAAATTATAGCTCGTAGAGACCCAATATAATGTACAAAGTGGAAACAAAGGCCCAAAACTTCCAAAAACATGATAATTTAGCATGTTGAAAAATGGCCAAAAATCGCATACTATACTATGGCGAAAATGTCAAATTTTGACCCCTCCCAAAATGGCTGAAAATGATAAATTATAGCTTGTAGAGACCCGATATACTATACAAAGTGTACACAAAGGCCCAACACTTCCAAAAACATGATAATTTAGCATGTTGAAAAAATGGCCAAAAATCGCATACTATACTATGGCGAAAATGTCAAATTTTGACCCTCCCAAAATGGCTGAAAATGATAAATTATAGCTTGTAGAGACCCGATTTACTATACAAAGTGAAAACAAAGGCCCAAAACTTCCAAAAACATGATAATTTAGCATGTTGAAAAAATGGCCAAAAATCGCATACTATACTATGGCAAAAATGTCAAATTTTGACCCCTCCCAAAAATGGCTGAAAATGATAAATTATAGCTCGTAGAGACCCAATATAATGTACAAAGTGGAAACAAAGGCCCAAAACTTCCAAAACATGATAATTTAGCATGTTGAAAAATGGCCAAAAATCGCATACTATACTATGGCGAAAATGTCAAATTTTGACCCCTCCCAAAAATGGCTGAAAATGATAAATTATAGCTCAGAGACCCAATATAATGTACAAAGTGGAAACAAAGGCCCAAAACTTCCAAAAACATGATAATTTAGCATGTTGAAAAATGGCCAAAATCGCATACTATACTATGGCGAAAATGTCAAATTTTGACCCCTCCCAAAAATGGCTGAAAATGATAAATTATAGCTCGTAGAGACCCAATATAATGTACAAAGTGGAAACAAAGGCCCAAAACTTCCAAAAACATGATAATTTAGCATGTTGAAAAATGGCCAAAAATCGCATACTATACTATGGCGAAAATGTCAAATTTTGACCCCTCCCAAAAATGGCTGAAAATGATAAATTATAGCTTGTAGAGACCCGATATACTATACAAAGTGGAAAGAAAGGCCCAAAACTTCCAAAAACATGATAATTTAGCATGTTGAAAAATGGCCAAAAATCGCATACTATACTATGGCGAAAATGTCAAATTTTGACCCCTCCCAAAATGGCTGAAAATGATAAATTATAGCTTGTAGAGACCTGATTTACTATACAAAGTGAAAAGAAAGGCCCAAAACTTCCAAAACATGATAATTTAGCATGTTGAAAAATGGCCAAAAATCGCATACTATACTATGGCGAAAATGTCAAATTTTGACCCCTCCCAAAAATGGCTGAAAATGATAAATTATAGCTTGTAGAGACCCGATATACTATACAAAGTGGATACAAAGGCCCAAAACTTCCAAAAACATGATAATTTAGCATGTTGAAAAAATGGCCAAAAATCGCATACTATACTATGGCGAAAATGTCAAATTTTGACCCCTCCCAAAAATGGCTGAAAATGATAAATTATAGCTTGTAGAGACCCAATATAATGTACAAAGTGGAAACAAAGGCCCAAAACTTCCAAAAACATGATAATTTAGCATGTTGAAAAATGGCCAAAAATCGCATACTATACTATGGCGAAAATGTCAAATTTTGACCCCTCCCAAAATGGCTGAAAATGATAAATTATAGCTTGTAGAGACCCGATATACTATACAAAGTGGATACAAAGGCCCAAAACTTCCAAAAACATGATAATTTAGCATGTTGAAAAAATGGCCAAAAATCGCATACTATACTATGGCGAAAATGTCAAATTTTGACCCCTCCCAAAAATGGCTGAAAATGATAAATTATAGCTTGTAGAGACCTGATATACTATACAAAGTGAAAAGAAAGGCCCAAAACTTCCAAAAACATGATAATTTAGCATGTTGAAAAAATGGCCAAAAATCGCATACTATACTATGGCAAAAAATGTCAAATTTTGACCCCTCCCAAAAATGGCTGAAAATGATAAATTATAGCTTGTAGAGACCCGATTTACTATACAAAGTGAAAAGAAAGGCCCAAAACTTCCAAAAACATGATAATTTAGCATGTTGAAAAAATGGCCAAAAATCGCATACTATACTATGGCGAAAATGTCAAATTTTGACCCCTCCCAAAAATGGCTGAAAATGATAAATTATAGCTTGTAGAGACCCGATATAATATACAAAGTGGAAACAAAGGCCCAAAACTTCCAAAAACATGATAATTTAGCATGTTGAAAAATGGCCAAAAATCGCATACTATACTATGGCGAAAATGTCAAATTTTGACCCCTCCCAAAAATGGCTGAAAATGATAAATTATAGCTTGTAGAGACCCGATATACTATGCAAAGTGGATACAAAGGCCCAAAACTTCCAAAAACATGATAATTTAGCATGTTGAAAAAATGGCCAAAAATCGCATACTATACTATGGCGAAAAATGTCAAATTTTGACCCCTCCCAAAAATGGCTGAAAATGATAAATTATAGCTTGTAGAGACCCGATTTACTATACAAAGTGAAAAGAAAGGCCCAAAACTTCCAAAAACATGATAATTTAGCATGTTGAAAAAATGGCCAAAAATCGCATACTATACTATGGCGAAAATGTCAAATTTTGACCCCTCCCAAAAATGGCTGAAAATGATAAATTATAGCTCGTAGAGACCCAATATAATGTACAAAGTGGAAACAAAGGCCCAAAACTTCCAAAAACATGATAATTTAGCATGTTGAAAAAATGGCCAAAAATCGCATACTATACTATGGCGAAAATGTCAAATTTTGACCCCTCCCAAAAATGGCTGAAAATGATAAATTATAGCTTGTAGAGACCCGATTTACTATACAAAGTGAAAAGAAAGGCCCAAAACTTCCAAAAACATGATAATTTAGCATGTTGAAAAAATGGCCAAAAATCGCATACTATACTATGGCGAAAAATGTCAAATTTTGACCCCTCCCAAAAATGGCTGAAAATGATAAATTATAGCTTGTAGAGACCCGATATACTATACAAAGTGGATACAAAGGCCCAAAACTTCCAAAAACATGATAATTTAGCATGTTGAAAAAATGGCCAAAAATCGCATACTATACTATGGCGAAAATGTCAAATTTTGACCCCTCCCAAAAATGGCTGAAAATGATAAATTATAGCTCAAAGAGACCCAATATAATGTACAAAGTGGAAACAAAGGCCCAAAACTTCCAAAAACATGATAATTTAGCATGTTGAAAAAATGGCCAAAAATCGCATACTATACTATGGCGAAAATGTCAAATTTTGACCCCTCCCAAAAATGGCTGAAAATGATAAATTATAGCTCGTAGAGACCCGATATACTATACAAAGTGGACACAAAGGCCCAAAACTTCCAAAAACATGATAATTTAGCATGTTGAAAAAATGGCCAAAAATCGCATACTATACTATGGCGAAAATGTCAAATTTTGACCCCTCCCAAAAATGGCTGAAAATGATAAATTATAGCTTGTAGAGACCCGATTTACTATACAAAGTGAAAAGAAAGGCCCAAAACTTCCAAAAACATGATAATTTAGCATGTTGAAAAAATGGCCAAAAATCGCATACTATACTATGGCAAAAATGTCAAATTTTGACCCCTCCCAAAAATGGCTGAAAATGATAAATTATAGCTCGTAGAGACCCGATATACTATATAAAGTGGACACAAAGGCCCAAAACTTCCAAAAACATGATAATTTAGCATGTTGAAAAAATGGCCAAAAATCGCATACTATACTATGGCGAAATGTCAAATTTTGACCCCTCCCAAAAATGGCTGAAAATGATAAATTATAGCTTGTAGAGACCCGATTTACTATACAAAGTGAAAAGAAAGGCCCAAAACTTCCAAAAACATGATAATTTAGCATGTTGAAAAAATGGCCAAAAATCGCATACTATACTATGGCGAAAAATGTCAAATTTTGACCCCTCCCAAAAATGGCTGAAAATGATAAATTATAGCTTGTAGAGACCCGATATACTATACAAAGTGAAAAGAAAGGCCCAAAACTTCCAAAAACATGATAATTTAGCATGTTGAAAAAATGGCCAAAAATCGCATACTATACTATGGCGAAAATGTCAAATTTTGACCCCTCCCAAAAATGGCTGAAAATGATAAATTATAGCTTGTAGAGACCCGATTTACTATACAAAGTGAAAAGAAAGGCCCAAAACTTCCAAAAACATGATAATTTAGCATGTTGAAAAAATGGCCAAAAATCGCATACTATACTATGGCGAAAATGTCAAATTTTGACCCCTCCCAAAAATGGCTGAAAATGATAAATTATAGCTCGTAGAGACCCAATATAATGTACAAAGTGGACACAAAGGCCCAAAACTTCCAAAAACATGATAATTTAGCATGTTGAAAAAATGGCCAAAAATCGCATACTATACTATGGCGAAAAATGTCAAATTTTGACCCCTCCCAAAAATGGCTGAAAATGATAAATTATAGCTCGTAGAGACCCGATATACTATACAAAGTGGAAACCAAGTCCCAAAATGGCCAAAAACATCATAATTTAGCATGTTGAAAAAATGGCCAAAAATCGCATACTATACTATGGCGAAAAATGTCAAATTTTGACCCCTCCCAAAAATGACTGAAAATGGCATATTATAGCTCGTAGAGACCTGATATAATGTATAAAGTGGAAACAAATGCCCAAAACTTCCAAAAACGTGATCATTTAGCATGTTGAAAAAACAGCCAAAAATCGCATACTATACTATGGTGAAAAATGTCAAATTTTGACCCCTCCCAAAAATGGCTGAAAATGATAAATTATAGCTTGTAAAACATTAAATTTTGACCTGTCATAAAAATGTCTGAAAAAAACATACAATAGATTGCACAGATGCGTCATAGTATACAAAGTGGAAAAAATGGCCACAAAAGGCCATAAACATCTTAATTTAGCATGTTGAAATAATAACTGAAAACTTCATAGTATAATATTTCAAAAACATGTCAAACATGTCATACACGTGGCTGAAAATGAAAAGTTATAGTTTGTAGTGTTATAATATGATTGCATTTTTTATGACATACTATACTACAAGGTTTTGGTTGTATTTTTGACAACCATTTGACATATGAAACTATCACATTTTGACATAGTCAAATATGACATAGTATACTATTATGGTTTGGTCCCATTTTTGACGATTTACTACAGTATGATGTTTTGGTCGTATTTTTGACGACATACCATACTATAACATTTTGGTTGCATTTTTGACGACATACTATACCTTGACAGTTTGATCGCAATTTTGACAATGTATACTATAACGGTGTGGTCATATTTTTAAAGACATACCATACCATGACATTTTGGACTCATTTTTGACAACATACTATATACTATGATGTTTTGGTCACATTTTTGAGAACATGCTGTACTATGACGTTTTAGTCACATTTTTTTAGGACATACTATACTATGACGTTTTGCTCGCATTGTTGACAACATACTATACTATGACGTTTTGGACGCATTTTTGATGACATACTACACTATGTTGTTTTGGTCACATTGTTGACGACATACTATACTATGACATTTTGGACGCATTTGTGACAACATACGATAATTGGTTGCATTTTTGACGACATACTATACTTTGATGTTTTGATCACGTGTTTTATGACATACTATACAGTGATGTTTTGGTCACATTATAGCATAATATGTCATTCAAAAAAAATCATAAAAAACATCATAGTGTAGTGAGTTGATAAAAAATGACAAAAATATCTACTATCTCAGTCTATGTCATAAAAGAGTCATTAAAAAAAATTCACAAAAAGATCATAGTATAGTATGTTCAAAAAGGATGTTCAAAACCATCATCAAATCTGCATAGTTGGTCATACATGTTAGTCGAAAATCATAAAAATGTCTTAGCAAAGTATTTCTTTCTTATTTCTTAGGTGATGCAAAAAAATTATTTCTTCAACTGATACTGTCAAATCAGAGTAACTGTAAATTGTATCACAAAACATTTCAGACACAAAGCTGGGAAAATCGCATTGATTTTTTTTTTTCCCCTCTAACCTCTTATGTCAGCTTGAATTGTACAAAAATAATGCCAAATACAATATTCTATTTGAGTGAAACTGTACGGAAGCACCACAGCTACAGAACAGTCCCTAAGTGGGACTGAGGGCTTTGTTGAACTCTGCATATTTAAATATTGTTCTGCTTGTTTGGAGTTGGAAGGACTCAAATATCAGATATCAGTTTATTCTTTCAACATAACCAAGCTGGAAACTCACTACGCCTGAACTCTCAGCGTGTGCAGCGTGTCCTCTCGTCATGTCACCATCACACACACACACACACACACACACACACACACACACACACACACACACACACACACACACACACACACACACACACACACACACACACACACACACACACACACACACACACACACACACACACACACACACACACACACACACACACAGACAGAGCAGGAGAGAAGGGGGAGACGGCTGCCGCTCACACCTGTGTTCAGCGGCTACTGTGAGCATTAAGCATGGTAATAAATGACAGTATATTTTCTCCTTGTTCCCTAATGCTGAAAGCTGCTAAATAGCGATAAAGTCTGCACATTAGTCGTCCTCTCCTCCATCACCCTGGGACCTTAGATCATCTTGTTTGTTTGTTTTTGGAGGTGGAAATGTTGTTGTATTGCACAACATCCATAACAGCGTCCCTTACACTACAATGAAAACAGCGATTGACAGAAAATCTCGGGGGGAAAGAGTTTAAAAAGTAAGAAGAAGAAACAATGGGGGAAATCCAGCTGCCGACTGCGAAGACAAGTTTGGGACTGATTTAGCAGGCGCAGCAGTCTGACGTCACGTGCAGCATGATGTGTGTAGTGTAGTACTGATGGAGTGACACCATGAGCAAAACAGAGGAAATCAAAGCAATTTATCCTTATTATTGACAGTTCTATTTATCGTCCAAAAATGTTATTATCAGAATTATTGGTATGACGTCATAATTCCCATTATACACACACACACACACACACACACACACACACATATATAGACACTGCATAAATTACATGACTCAAAATAGTTTACTGCTGAAAACGCTGACATTTTATTTTAGTTGGACTGCCACCCAACTACTGCATATTGTAGTTAAATTGTACTTCATGTATTTAACTGCTTTGCAACACTACAAGAATAACATATCCACAGTTTGCAGAAACATATCATGTTAACATTTTATTCTGGTGACGTGGCTGAAGAATTCCATAGATTAGCATAATAAACCAACAACAGTTGTGAAGAAGATAACAACTTAAACTCCTCTTAAGGGACCCGAGTTCCCTCATTATGACCATCATACCAATTTCAATGAATCTGACAGAGACCAGGAGAAAACAGGCGTAATCATGTGCAAGAACCAGCAAGAGGGAATTATTGACTCCACAGCTTCAATGTTTGTTTTAAGATCAGGAGGATGAGGGCCGGATTCTTTAGCAGAGCAGAGGGGGACGGGTCATTATCAGAGACAGACTCAGAGACACTGTACCACACAGGCAGAAATACCATTACTGTTGTTTGGACCTAATCTTAATCCACTCACACTGTGTATACATGCATGTGCTACTGTGTGTTTAGTGCATTCAGGCGTGTCATCCAATTTCAATATTTCAGCAAAAACCTCCGCAGCTCTGTGAGCCTCCAGGTTTGATAAACCTCCACAAAAGCACCAAGGCTGAATTTATTCTCTATTCCACCATAAAGAACGTCGGGTCAGTGAAAGCCCCACGAGTGAGAGAGACCGATTGAAAAGAGACGGGTGGAGGGGAAAGACGGCAGCAGGGAAAGTTTTGTCCTTCATCAGCCCTCCATCCCTCTATCCCTCCATCTCATTAAGGATGGATAGATGATCAATAGGAGAGAAGCAGTAGAAGGGGATTAGGATTAGAAATCGATGGCTTTGTTTTCTTCAGCCTGCCAAAGATAAACACTGCCTTAAGACACTGACAACGCAACACAGAGACTTTCATGGCTTTTCATCCGTGTGTGAGAGGGCACGGCGTTCCCTCTGTGCGGACAGACAGACATCTGTTTGCAGCTTCTCACGCTGAGTTAAAAGGAGACACTTCGATCCCTTCATGGGATTGGGTGAATGGGGGGATGGGCTCTGATCCAATTTTAATGGTGGTATCTTCTGCTGTGAAATGCAACCAAGATTCACTTGATAAACAGCCTTTCTAACCTGAATCCTGGTTGAGATACACGTGTGGACCTGCGTGTGGGAGATGGAGTTTATCCATCACAGATCAGAGGTCGACTGCTGGTTCACACTGAGTTACCGAGTTTTCTCCGAGAGAAGCTGGAGATGATTGATGAAAAGCTACCATCATAATACACTCGCTGCAAAGTGCAAAGTGATGCTCCTAAAAACCTGAGTGGGCTGTAAGGAGTGAGGCAAGGCATTCTGGGTAGGTGAGGCGTCACCTCCCACACAGATTCAAAAAACGTACCCCCTGCTTTGATCTCTCTCTGTTCTTTCTTTCTCTCCCTCTCTCGCCTGCTTCTCTTCCCTGTCTCTTCTTTTCTCTCTCTCTCTCACACACTCACACACACACACACACACACACACACACACACACACACACACACACACACACACACACACACACACACACACACACACACACACACACACAGAGCACACTCGCCCTGTTTGTTGTGGCTTTCGCCCCTCTCTCCTTTGAACGAACAAAGGCATTTGTTTATGTGTCCTGCAGATGAAAGCTCAGCTTTGCGACGGCTCATTTCACCCCAGGTACAGATGCCGCCGCTCCATGATTTTTCATGGTCAAGAAATCTTTTTAAAAAGACAACTTTAAAACTGTCTTTGTGGTCATTTGTATTTTTTGCTTTCTTAATTTGTGTTAAGCTATTTTGTCTGTTTTTTCTGACAATCATGAGTCATGTGTCTGATGTCTACCCCAGCAAGACAGAAACATAAAAAAGACAATAGTCCTCCATCCATCTGACATGTATGACTTCGGACTGTGGGAGGAAACCAAAGCAACCTCATGTGGACGCGCATCACACTTTTCTGCAAATCACAGATATGTTATATTTGTATGTCTTAGACATAGCATATTTTTTAAAAAAAGTTAAGTATTGTAGTTCAGATAACAAGGAAATTAGATGAGTTTCTCTCCGGGGGCGGAGAGAATGGTGGATGATGCAGCAGACTGAGAATGGATATTTTTAACAATACATTTTTTTAAAACTAGTTGTTTTGACAAAACTGGATATTTTTTAGCGATAGTTTGGGAAATATCCAATCATGTTTGTTGCTAATTTTTTTTTTTTTTAAAAAAAAAGGTAAGTTAGGACATTTGTCAATCATGTTGTTGCAACAAAACCAATATTTGAGCATATCAGTTTGTTGTGACGAAACCAGGTTTTTGTTGTTTTTTTTAACAAAATATCAGGTCATAACTAGTTGCTTTTTAGCAACAATACTGGGTTGTTGTTTTTAACAATACATCAGGATTTTTTTTAGTTGGTTTGATGCAACAAAACTGTTTTCTAACAACAGGACATTTCTAAACAAAACTAGGCGTTTCTTAATGACATGTTGGGACATTTCCCAACCATGTTTGGTGTGACAAAACTGGGTATTTTTTAACATGTTGGGCATTTCCAGTCAGTTTGTTGCAATAAAACCTGGTAGTTTTTAATATCACTGGGACCTTCAATAGAAGGTCCAAAACTTTTCAAAATATGCAACAAGACATTTGTATCGACAAAACCGGCCAAAGCCAAAACATTATCTTTTTCTAACCATAACCTGGTGTTTTTTGTGCCCAAACCTGACCAAGCGTTAATGACTATGTTGTCACAAGATAAAATTCAAAATTGAAACTTAAGTTTCAACATATCTGCTGCAAGTGAAATAGCTGCTACATTTATCACATGAAAAACACAAATGTAACATATCCAAGGTTTGCAGAAATGACAATGCCAACATTTATTCTGGGTTGTTTTTAGACAACAATGGAAGTCTTTGGCACAAAAGAAGAATAAGCTACTATATATCAATCTTAAGGTACATAGATCTTTCCATGCGATTTGTTGTTACAGCAATGTCCTTTATCAATTTCTCTACCTCAATTAATCTGTTGCACCACTGGACTGGTGAGGGAACCCCCCCTCTCTGCCCTGAATGTCAGGGAAAAGAAAGAGGCAGGAGAAAGATGGAGCAAAAGGATTAGATGCAGCTGTGTGAGTTTCAGAAATGGAAGGGGAAAAAAAGCAGGAAAAACCACAGAGAGGGACAAATTCATTCCAGGACAATTGGTCAGGTGGCTGCGGATCCTCGTCCATCACACATTCCATCATGGCCCGACATGGCTGACTTGTCATCCTGAGTGACACTCACAACTCTGACACATAACTCAGATCTATGCACACAGTCATGCAGCTATGCATGTGTACCAGGGGCAGAGCCAGACATTGTGCACATTCAGGTCTCAGCCCAAAGGGGGGTCCAGGGGCAAAAGCCATGCCAGGAATATTTTTTGTCCCTGTTAACAGTAGCTATATGTACTATCTTTTAAGCCATTTGAGATTATAAAATGCGTAAAAACCTGTACATGTTCTAGAAAAACATGATAGTTACAGAGAAAAAGAATCATCCTTTAGAGGTAACATCCTAGTTTGTTTATCAGTCTTCTTCAAATGTCTTCATCATTTTGAAACCAATATACAACAAATGTTGAGGATGACTAATTTTCACTCCTACGACCCAAAAAGAAGCAAAGAATGTTACTATTTCTATGTTAGATAACATAGGTATTAGGTAGGAATTAGATGTAAACAGCTTTACTAATGTAAATATATCTATTTTAGTTCTGCTACGCTGGAGTAGAGTTCACATAATGAACATTTATCTGACGAATCAGAGATTTGATAATGATGCAATGCAAATGTCTTCAATACTCTTAATTACATTAGATTTCTTTACGGAATATCAGAGTGCAAAAAAACGACATACGCATATATTATTTTTTGTGGACGACATAAAGTTGAAGATGTTTTAAAAACCATGATCATTCAAGACTTTTGAGAATTAAGGCCTCAATCCCCACAAGTCACTTTCCTCTCTGTTTCTGACAGAAGAGGTGAACACACAGAGGAATACTCTACAAACACACACACACAGACACACACACACAAACACATACATTATGTTGTCTCTGATATGCTTGTAATTTTTGTCTTAATTTTCCTTGTTTTTTTCCTTTTCTCTCTGTGTGAGTGTCTATAGCCTATACGGTGAGTCTGTATTACTGTAGATAGCCAGTGAAGATCCCAATGGGCTGTTTCAGCTGAAGCCTATTGATCCTTGTCTGTTTTATTCCAGTGTATTTTTAGCAGCACAGGCTGTACAGATAAATAAAATGCCAGCCTCACTACAGTAATCAAGATTTCATAGCATTATGTTTGGGTGTGTTAAAATGTCAGTGTTATGTAGGGGGTCGAGGTATGAATGGTATGAATGGCATTTATATTTAAATATGAGCTTCTCTTTTATCGTCTGTCATGAAAAAATGAAAAGAATTATAGCCTATATATAATGGCTTATGTCTTTGTGCAATTTATTTTTACAGTGCAACTAAGACTCATGGATGTTCAGGTAACACAAAACGCTATTTAGGATTCCACACAAGAAGTGGCTGCTTCAAGAACTATACTATTTGTTCTGAGACATGGTGTTGCCATCTAGTGGGCTAATTATGCAAATACCATTTTACAAATATACAATTATGTTGTCATCGACATTTTTTTTTTTTTACACAATATAATCTTTATTTTCTTTTACACAGTGATCAGCTACAAACACTGTTGCCTACAAACAGGCAGTTTAACTTCAGCAGACTCTAATAACACAGTAATATGTTACAGCAGTGCTTATCGGCACAGTCAGGAAGTCTAGTAGTATGGAAGAAGGGATGTACTGTCTGTGGAAACAGTAGTTTTATTTTTTTCTTACTAAACTGTATAGAAATCTGAGGTTATTTCAGTTTAGCTCTTTATGGTTAGTCTGGTGTCATTAAAGACATTTTTTCTCACACAGCCAACATGCTTATAGCTGGTCCAGACTCTCATGGCCTATAACAACAAATGTAAGTTACACCTTTTGACAGTTTGACAAATAAGCAGGACAGAAAGATCTTACACTTACATGTCTCCCAGTCACACATCAATATGCATGCAAACACATGCATACACAGAGACCTGAGGGCACACACAAACTTACATGCATGTGCTTCAGCACACACACATATCTACAATTCACAAAATATGTTTTGTTTTTTCCTTTTTTTCTCATGGACCATATTTCTGAAAAAGTGTAAATGCATGGTTGCCATCTTGCTTTAACTCTTCTTCAAAAAATTTGGTATTTAATCACAATAAAATACTCTGTATGTTTATATTTTTGAGTCTTTTTTTTAACTGATTCCATGTGACGAAAATATCAAAAACAGTTATGAAAATGAGTTTGTCAATAAGGCATTTTGAACACAACCATTCATCATCAGATTCTTTAGTGGACCATCACACGCTGCTGGTAATACATAACACTGTGCATACACGCAGCACACAAAACATTTCCTGTGTTTGAGTGTTTTTAAACGATAACTGATGACAAAAAAACAAAACGTACGATTTCAAAAAACCTCAGCCACATGTACACTGATAAAGTGCTAGAAATAAAATGATACATAGCTTTGACATGCCCCTAGTGAAAAATAAATAAACTCTGTAGTTGTTACTCAAAAAGAGAAATCAATAACACGCATGTCCATATTGCATAGCCAGAGCTGGCACAGCATAGTGTGACTCATCAACACTAAAACCCTCCACAGCGCACAGCAGTGCTGCAACAGTATCACCTAATTCACTCAGTGCCGCTCAGCTGATTGTACCATTTATTTCTCTGCTTGATGTCAGTCAGATTGTCCAGGAACTGATGCTTTATGATTTTTTTTTTTTTTTGCATAATATTTTGATAGTTTTATGTTTGTTTTAATATATGTGAGTATCTGCGCGACTGTATTGTTGTACACTTGAATGCTTCTAAGTTCATTCCTTCAGTCTCTGTTGGCAAAGCAAGCTCCCACATGCAGCTTAAGCGACCAGAATTAATTCTCATAGTGTCCTGGTGGCTTTGTTATTAAAACCTACCAGCTCTTGTACATGGAGACAGCCTCTGGCTCCACCCCTCACCGCTGTCTCCACTGTGAGTTACTGAGAAAGAAGAGACAGAAATAAATTGGTTGAGAAATATAGGATAAGTAGGAGAAATGCTAACAGAGCAAGAAACTGTATGTTTACTCATGTCTGTTCTGTGAATTTCTAGTAAATAATGAATGAACTGTGAACTTACTGTCTCACTCTCCCCTTCTGAGTCCCTTCTGGACTCTGAGCCGTAGTGCAGAGGAGAGTACACCCAGCCCCGATCCTCCTGAGTCTGCTGTTATCAAGTACAGCCAGCAGAGGGTGGCAGGTGAAGAGAGGAGAGAAAAGGAGACGTATGAGAGGGGAGTTGGGGAAAGACACATTTATAAAGACATCACCCAGATACTAAATGGTTTAAAGCTGCCAGCTGCAATTTTGCATGTTGAAGGAGCCCAGATGAATACATAAGCTGCACATAGTGTGCTTACAGTCAGTCTCTGATTGCTCATTACTGTTAAGAGGACATAATGGCTGAGGAAAACCTGCGGATCTCAGTTAGACAGGATGATATAACCTGAATTTTTTGGCTAAGATTAGTGCAATTTCTCTTTATAGACCCAAAAATTCAATTTTCTCAATCAGCTTCTTCCTACCAAATTTAAATCTGTTTTGGTTATCTCACATCATAAATTCTTGATTTATATTTTTCATTTGCCATCAGCAAACTACTGTTTGTAAGTCAACTGTCTGAGCTTCACATGCATCTACAAGGGACCTACATCAATAACCACAACACCATCGACGAAGACAAATGGCTATAAAGTAAGTCGGCTGTCTTAATCGTCTTTGCTCATTAAAATATGTACAACAGCTTGAAACAAATGCTGAGCGTAATGGTGTGAACCACCACAGTCAATGGCATTAAGCTGTTGCTTGCATTTTGTTTTGTGTATACAGAGATGGAGATAGGCATGTTCACAAGCACAAATCAGCTGAATGGAAATGGAAATTGCAGCTTCAGCATTGTTACAGCACCTTTCGCAATGCCAAGACTACATAAAACAGGGATTAGATCCACCCCTCCCCAAGTCTGCATGTCAAAATATTCCTTTCACAAGACTGAAACTAAAATTGGTTATCTCACAATTGTGTGCGAATGCGAGTGAATGATGGTCTCTTTTATAGTAGCCTCGGCCACCACTGTGTAAATGGGTGAATTCTTAAGTGGTCGAAAGACTAGAAAGCCTTTATACAGGTTCACATCCAATAAAGTACAATAAAAAATGCTGCTCACTTCACTGGTTTCTGGCTTGAATGAAACATTCCAGTGCAATTTTCCATGTCAAAAGCCTTTTTTTTCCAACTTCCATGTACAGTGAATTGCAGCATGATTAGAGTTTCCAACATTCAAATCAAATCTGATGTCAGCATGGGGTTGTTTCTTATGTTGCCCATCTGATAAAGTACACTCACACAGTCCTGATGACGTAGATACATTTTTGAGAATGAAACTCTTAATACATTTTTCGTTAAGCATTTTTTTTCTCCAAGCTTTAACGTGTTTGCTGCTTATTTAGTAATAATTATTTCATTTTTAATAAAAAATATTTTAAAACCATGTTTTTAGGGGTTATAAACTGTAAAAAAAAAAGTGCAGCTATAAAAAAAAAAAACAGGTGATTTCCAAGGTCACAAGGGAGATTTCACTTTAGCCAATCACTGACTACATTAATCAGCTTGTCAGCTCCTCTGTGCTATCTGAGTGCTAACGGGCAGAGACTTGAGGGATCACTAAAAGCAAAAAGCCAGTACAAGTCAACAACAGCTAAGAAGCTCCTTAAACATTTAAATTACTGTTTCATAAAGATGCATGCTCCATATAAATGCACACGATGGCCCTTCAGAAGCAGCAGTTATAAATGTGCAATGTCTTTTTTTTGCAGACTTTCACACTAAATAAGTCATGATGTGAAATGCACTGCAGCTTTACTTTAAAATACTTCTGAAGATCCATAAGCAGCTGTGTGCTTGTGACAGTGATGGTGCGAGGAGCAAATGACTAACTACTTTGGTGGTGACTTACATTGTAACTTGAGCTAGAGTTTAGCTTACGACGACCAAGAACTGGAGAGTACACCCAATATCTGCCATCTGCATACTGATGAGTGGATGGACACACACACACACACACACACACAGATGAACACACAAATGAATACAAATTGTGCGGAGGGAAATTAAGGAAATTAAATGATGAAGGAGAAGGAGGTGAAAGAACAGAAAGTAAAGTAGAAAATGGAGAATGAATGCTGTAATGTAAAAATAAATTAAAAAAACTCTCAAAGACAGAATTATGGAGAGCTACACTTGACACTGACTGGAGGCATGAATGCAGATCGACAGATATAAAGACATCATGCTGTGCGGTAAAGACAACCCCAATGTTTTGCTCGTACATTCAAAAGCATGACTGGTGGCAGACTCGTGCTTTGGACAAAAAGCATTTTAGACAGCGAGAGCAACCCAATTGCACGTGCACACTGCAACCCACACACACACACACACACACAGACACACACACACACACACACACTCCCCCTCACCATCATAACTCTATCACGCTGTCCTGACTGGGCCACTGCAAGAGACCCAGCAGAGCAAAGAAAAACAGAAGAGGGAAATTTATCTTTACTCTCCGGAAGAGGAATGTCAAAAAACTAAAGCAAGCCTTCTCCCGCATATTTACTGGTTTTAAAGAATGTGTACGGATATTTTATATCCAGTAAAAATCATTTTCCAATGTTACACAAAAAGCCTTGTCTTACTTGGTCTGTTTTCTAGGCTCATGGCAGTTCGGGCTCGTTTTGTTTCTTTTAACTACTTTGAAACTGGCTCATTATTTTTTAATTTTTAACATTCTCAGCCAAAATAAAAACATGAATAATGGGGACTTACAAAGTAGATGTCAGACACCTGCACCTCCCCATCCAGTGAGTTGTGGCTGCTGGACACGGACAGCTGATTGTACGACGCATGTAGCGTCTGCCGAGGCACCTGGGGGCTTGGAGGGTGGGAGGAGGGAGGGGTCGAAGGGAGATGGTGAGACGAGCTCTGGGTGGAGGAGTGAGAAGATGAAGGGCAGATGGGAGTAAATGCTGAGGCGGGCGGGAGGGTGGAGGTGTTTGGAGGCCGAGTGAGAAGTGTGGTTTGCGCGACTGAAGGAGAGATCGGAGAAGAGAGAGTGGAAGACTGAGCAGTGGGAGAGGTGAGTGGTTTGGTGGATGGACGGATGGATGAAGTAAGTGTGGAGGATGACTGGGCAGCTGATTGAACAGCTGAGGAGGAAGACACAAAGGAAGGAGGAAGGGTGGAGGAGGAATGTGCTGAGGATGGACTGATTTTGGTGGGTGAAGCGAGGGCGTGGGGCTGACGATCAGGTGAAAGATGACTGGGAGAGGTCATTTCTGTCATCTGTGTGAGCTCCGTGCTCTTTGGGATTTTACTGCATGAAAACAAAGAACACTGTTAAAATACTGTTACACAGGAAGCTGTGGACATTATTCTAATATCACAGTGTGTACCTGAGCTCCACCTCCACTGTAATGGTGTCCTGCTTTTCCCCATGAACCTCAACTACCTCTCTCTGCGCCCTGAAAGCACAATGCAGGATGTGACATCAGTATGGGAGGACAGCGCGCACATTTCATTGTTTTCACAGAATATCCTCATTAGAGCTACATAATTGCATATTCATGCAATTATTCCCACCTGGCCACACTTGGGGAAAGCATTAGTCTCCTGTGGCGTGGGTGCTCGGGTGTATCGAAGGGGGTGGTGGGTAAGGAGTTGTTGGAGGAGAGCGTGGTGGCGATGGAAGCCGTGGTAGCATCTTCAAAGGATGGAGGAGTGCAGGGTGGCTCTCTCCCTGATATACATAATTAACCACGAAATATAAAAATGGTTAGTGAAAAAATGCAAGAGATGAAAACATACTACAAAAACAACAGACAATTTAATTGCCACAGAAAAATAAATAATATATAAACACGTGCTTGTACCACAGAGTCCTTCAAACCTGTTATTTAAGCAAACTGCCATCTCATTGTCACAATAACAATCAGTTTACCTCAGCCAGTTAGACACGCACGTTTAAATAAAGTTTAGAGCAAGTAATAGGACAGTGTGCAGAATTTCTTTGCCTCTGGACAATTTCCTCCTATTGCATTCACCTTTTTTTAGTAGTGTTCGAATTATCAATGGTGAATATAGTGCAATACAAAATACCAAAATGCATGGCAAATTTGAGTGTACATATGATGTACCCTACATTTTACTCCCGTATACCACAATGCAATGCAGTCATGTATTTCTCGAGGAGGAAAATTCCAGCGCAGTGTCTGAAATCTTGTTTGGTTCGGTCCCAATATGGTTCATTATTTAATACACACTACATAGAGAAGAGTGAGTGAGAGGTTTTGAACACAGCTCTGATATGACAGGCAGAAGCTGAAAAGGGGAGGAGCTAAGCGACTAGCAAATTAAAACAGCTGTACTGGTTTCAGTTTTAAAGCTAGAGTGGAGCTACCATATGAAACCAGATGAGCTACAACTAGCCAATCATGTTGTGCTATCTTGTCAGGGAGGGGCAAAATAACACTCCAAAGTCAGGCTGTATTTTAGCATAGAAAAAGTGGCATTGCCAATTTTCAAAATGATGCATTTGAATATTTCTGCATACTGGGTCCCAAAACAGTATCGGTGTAGAATAAATTAACATATTTTAATCCCTGAATTTGGAAATTGTGATACATGATTTAGTCTTATGATTTAATGCCTTGCAGTTACTTCTTCAATTAATGTTTGATTGTACTTTCTCTCACAATTCATTAAGGACATTTTTCCCCTTGTTCTGTTTTTAAAAAATGGGAATATAACCATCACAGTCTTATTTCAAAGAAATTTTCTCTGTGTTTGGAAATAACTGACTTGATCTTAAGTGTTTTACGATTATATTAAGTATATGTATGCAATTCAGGACATGGCCTTCAAAACTAGACTTGGAAATGGTTGGACTCCATATATACCAGCACTTATTTTTAAATTTTCCACATGTTAGAGCTAAGGGTTGGAGGTTGGGGATGGTGCTGGAACGGATGTAAATGTGTTGCCCAATTTGGAAAAATCGGACTGAATTTGGCTGACCTGTTGTTTTATTGTCTCGTAATTTTAACCACTCAATACATCTGGTACTGTACACATGATCAGGACCTTTATGTTCAGATGTTGGACATTTAAAAGGTTTGTTTTCGTTGCTTGACTTTTACTTCATATGGTCATATTCTGTTCATTTCTTATGGGTGTTGATTTGAGCAGTAAATAATGCATGCTCTGAAATGAACTGTATGCTTTTCTAAAGAATTTATTCATCAATATCCAGTCTTGGTTTGTTAAAGTTTCACTTTTTCCTTTGATTGAGTTGCTGTTGCTGCTTTTCTGCTGCTGCCTGCTGCACTTCTTTTTCTCCACAGGGATCAATGAAAGCTTACTTCATTTCATTTAAAGAGAAAATAGAGCTCTTGGCTGCAGACAATTGCAGCTAATCGTGTGCCAAGTTCAGAAAGACAAAATGTAACAAGGGAAAACCAGCACTCACCAGTTCATCTCTATTTTCTGCTGCGCTATACTCTGCTATGTTTTTTCTGCTGAACTGATATTCTCTCCAGCAGCACTAATGACTGATAAAAAAACATGTTTTAAGGATTTTAATATGTTGCATAGGCTTTTCCTCATTAGCGCTAATGAGAGCAGCTAGAAGGTGATTGCCTAATGGCCAAAAATCTTATACTAGAAGGTTCAGGTGTGTTAAAGCCCAGCTAAAGCAACAATAAATATGTGTTCTGAGTTTGTCACAGAAAAATGTGTTATTGACCACCCAGCCTAATGTGAATTTAAAAAACCTATAAAAAAAAAAAATTAGGTTTAAAAATAGTGAAATTAATAAATAAATTAATAAATACATTCTTTGCGCTGAGATGCTGGGTATGTCCGATGAAAGCACTGAGCCAAAGGTATCAAAAGTACATACATGATAACTATTTTGATAGAGTTTATATGATTGGGGCATTTTACAGTTTTGTTTATTCGTGTACTTAATAACACTGAAAGAGCTGAGAGGGCTTGTGGACACTGGTGCTATGCACATTAGTAGTACTGTAATGTTCTTATAGCAGGGGAGGGGTTATGTTAAGGATGACTCCAGTGCATCCTGAGCCTTGATGTTAGGCCCATCCAAAATATTCTGGACAGAGAAATGGTGAAAAACTGTTTAAAGGTACAACTCCTCTATGCAGTACTGCAGTGCACATGTTTTCAACAAGTATTTTCCATCATGTCTTATGTGTTAAGAAAGAAATCACTGATTTTGCTTTACCCAGACTTTAAGCATTCACCTTTCACTTGGAGTGAAAAAGAGCAACATTTAACAAACCCTGCGTGTAACAAGTCAAGCCTGTCTATCATTGTGGGCTAATAAGAGTTTACAATAAGTGAATTACCGTTGTCCTCCAGCATGGGGAAGCTGCGAGCTCCTTGTAAGGTCTCCAGGTTGTCCAGGTTTTCCTGTCTTTCATCAGTCAGTGAGGGACGCTGCCCAGCTGAACCTGTTCCAGCACTGGACTTGGACATGAGAGCCCCTCTTCCTCTCTTAGATGGAGACGATCGCAGTGCTGTCAAAGCAGGAGAGAGTTTACATGTATTCTCATTTCAGGATGCAAACATTAATACGACAGAAAACCAGTAACTCCATCAAGCAAAACAGGAGTATAAGGTTGGTGCACATTTGTAGACTCACAGCTGCTCTTCTTGAAGACGATGGTACTACAGAATTTGTAGAATCTCTCAGCATAGAAACCAGGTCTATGAACAGACACCGTGTCCTGTGGGACAGTTTAAAAAACAGACTGAGTCAATGTATTTTTAAAAGGACAGTTCGACCCCAAATCACGAATGCAAGTTTTTGCTCTTAACTCTAGTGCTATTTATCAATTACGTTGTTTTGGTGTGAGTTTTGGAGATATCTGTCAAAGAGATGTCTTCTCTTGGATATAATGAAACTAGATGGTAATCGGTTTCTGGTGCTCAAAGCACCAAAAAAGTACTTTTGAACATCTCAACAGCAATGTCTCTCTCCACAAATCATGACCTGGTTACTCAAGATAATCCACAGATCTTGTTGTAAGCAGTTTCATGTAGGAACTATTTGCGCCCGTAAATTGATACCTGCAAATCATATCACTGCACAGAAGAAAGCTTGCATCAACTACTAGCCCACCTAGCACCTAGAGGCTAGCCAATGTCACAGTTCAAACAAGAAGAACGCCTTTAAAGTCTTCTTCTCTTGCTGTCACAATACTACTACTGCATACTACTGTAATTTTATTTATGACATCTATTTCACATCTGTCTGTCCTGTCCTTGGTTAATCTTTCTTAGTTTTCTACCTTTTTTTGAACTGCTGCGAGGGTCCAGGACAGGGGATGTCGTGTGCTGTAAAGCCTTCTGAGGAAAACTGTGATTTGTGATAAAGGGCTTTAGAAATAAAATTGATTCGACTTTACTTGACAAGCACTGGTCTCTCATCCATGAGTAGATGCTTCTACTTCCCTTTGTGCTGTGATATGTTTAGCGGGTGTAGAGAGTAAAAAAGAAAATAGTTCCTACATAAAAATGCTCATAACGAGGTGTGCAGATTATCTTGAATTGCTGGGTCATGATTTCTGCAAAGAGACATTGCTGTTGAGTATGTTTTGGGTTTTTTTTGGCGCTTTGAGCAACACAGGACGAGTGCCATCTAGTTCTAAAATATGTCGTTTTGATTTTGGGGTGAACTGACCCTTTAATGATGTTGTACTTTTCCTACATAATAGCAATGAAGGTGCTTAACCTATAAAAGACCAGCATAGTGACAAAATAGTGGTAAAAATAAAAAGTTTTGCTTGGAAACAGACTGGTAACATGACATTTTAAGTGTTACGTGAAAGCTACTCACCCCATCATGGATGAGAGACTTCCAAGAGTGCTCCAGTTTCTTGATCATCCTGTTAGACAAGACAATTGAATTATTTAGTTAAACTCATTCTGTGACTTACTGTGGTTACCTGGCAACTCTGAGGAGGCTTCAGTCTCACTTACAATGTTGATGTGCATTTCAAAATCTGTTTTAAAAAGACTAGATGTTATGCTACAAGTACCAAACACATTTCTTATGTCCACACTTATCCTGTCAATAGCTGTTATGCGTCTCTTCTATTAGTATTTCATTAACAACAGTATGACAACTCTGGGATTGCTTTTTCCCAGTGATCTCTTTCCATCTTTTAATATTCCCTGCAGACACATAATGTCTGGATTACTGTCAGCCTGAACCTAATCATTTCCTGACTTTGAAGCCAAAAAGAAATCCTTGTCATTTAATGTGTCCTGAAGTGTACGATCAAAGAGGGGCTGAAATGACAAGAGCAACCTCAGACTGAGAAGGCAGTAGAGGTTTAGGGGGATATGTAGAGCACTTTGAACACAAATACATCATTATGTGATTAATTATGACACTCTGAATTCATCACCATTAAAATATGATTAAACAAGTGCAAGCAGTTTGTGTGTGTTTTTAAATGTCTCATAATACCTCATACAACTAAGGAAGGCGTTGGAACTTGTGCCCCTACTCAGCCCTTACTTTTTTCTTTGGTTTTACTTCAGAATATAACATGTTGGAATTGTATGGAAGACATCTGACATTTTGGGAAATTCTGAAAGATTGTTTATGCTGGAAGAACAGCGGTATTTTTCAGTTTTGTGCTGTAAATCAAGTGTATTCCCTTCCAAATTTGGCTTAATGGCACATCATTTAAAATGCATTGATGAGGCTGAACCAACTGATTGCAGTTGATATGCTTTTGGCTAATGTGAAATAAATACTAAATATATGTATTATTAAAGGTGCTGTATATAGCATTCAGAACATTAATATAGCAGCAAACATATATTTGCTATGTAAAGATATATAGGATGGAGTTTTGAGCAGACAATAAAGTCATGCTACCTCAGTGTGTTACAATCAGAGCTTCTCTGTTTTCTGTTGTTGTTAATAGGCTGCACATGTTTTGTAGATGATAGATAAATAGGAAGTATGTCCAGCTGGTCTGGTAAAACGTCTTCCTCTGTCCTGTCTGATCAAAATCCTATTTAAGCTGCAATTAAGTGTGAGATACATCCACTGATGTGTTCACTTTTGTTACTCAATATATGGAAATTTTAACCAATTTCACCACAGGGACAAATAAAGTATCTATCTATCAGTTATCACTGTTGCTGTTCTTAGCACTGTTCGACCTATTAGCACAGTTAGCTGCCAGCTGCTGGCTCAGCCATCTCCATGATTAGAGTTGTGTGCCGAATCCGAGCTCAGACTCTGAATCCTCGATATGCTCTGAATGTCCTATACAGCTTCTTTAAAGTTAAAGGTGCACTATGCTGGACTGTCAATCAGTTTGTAAAATCGCTCGCTTGATGTTTTGCCTTCCTTTGTTTTGTTTTGCACTTTTTGGTGCTGTGTCTCTTGGATGCCTGCTGCTTACAGTCTGGCACCTGGTCACTACCTTTTTACAAAACTCTAATTTCACCTGTGCGCTGTAACCATAAATGTCCCAATGACAGAAAACAAGAATAAACTAAGAGTATACAGTCAGAGGGCAGAGTCTCTGCAGGAAAATAATACACCACCATTCACTTCTAGTGGGTAATAAGTAATGACTGAGAGGAATTACTTTTTTTTTTCTTTTTTTAGGAAAATCCTGTATTGTATGCCTTTAATGTATTCATTTGCTGATATTTATTTGTTGCTTACCTGTAGGACTGCAGGATGTCAATGATCCCAATGAACAGCAGGAGGCGCTCTCCTTTACCTCCTACAGCTGGAATACCACCCATACTGGAGACAGACAGAAGAGCATTACCATCATTTGTAAATGAGATGTGATAACGGCAAACATTATCAAACGGTGACTTACGTGTCATCATGGTCCAGCGTGTCCCTGCATGTGGAGCCTCCCTGTATGGACTCCATTGCAGTGGAATATAAAGCTCTCTGAGCTGCGCGCTTCTTTTCATCCCCACCTCCTCCTGCAGGTGAGCCCTGAGACTGATGTTCCCGCTCTGCTTGGCTCTTGTTGTGGACACCCAGCAGCAAACTGTAGTCCATAATCTTAAAACTTTCCAGAACCTGACATGAAACGCATACATGATATTTTAAAAATGATATATTATAATATTTTCTAAGCTTGTGGGGAAATTTACATTTTTTATGCATGGTTTTGACTCTACAGCCTGCGGCATGGCAAAAATTAACACATGCATTAAAAATACATAAGCCACTTTCTCTCCTTTCTCTTCCTCTATTCTTCAACTACTGAGCAAACACTTAAATAGTTAATGTGCTGCTTTATAAAAAATAAAATAAAATGCCCACTACTTTTACACCATCATGTTCATCCAACTCCCCCGTCTTATCTTTCTCACCAGACAGTCTCTCTGCAGAGTTTTGACCAGAGCGCTGTACGTATCCTGGTCCAGAGTGAGGCCTTCAGGAACGTCACTGAGGAAGTCCAGGTCTTTAAACGTGGGTTTGGACTTCTCTCTTTCCTTCTTAGATGCTCGCCGCTTGTATGTGGAGCCCTTCAGATCAAACTTGAGGTGCATGCGTACAGAGCGTGGTAAAATATTGTTCATCACAACAACTCTGATGTTCTTGCCCCCGCACTGGACGCAGTAGAGGCCAAAAAATTTTGGCAGCAAAGTCCGGGGATTCTGGTTCAAGTTCTGAAGAAAAAGGGTTTATGCAGCAGACACAGGGAAAAAGACAGGGAAAGTTAAAGAAATATGGAACATTTTTTTTGGTATTAAGGTGTTTAGTTTTATGTGTTTTGGTCGCAGTAGCATGCACCTGCTAGTCAGCGTGACTCATCCACAGGCGTCTCTCCTGGTTGCATGCTTAGCCTGTTAAGGAGTACTTAGCCTGGGTCTCAGTCAGGTACAAGATCTCAGTTCATATCTATTACAAAGTCACCTAGTGGCGTCACTGCTGATCGGGACCAACACCAGGCAGGATAAAGAGGATTAAGATGACTAGAAGTTTCAGGTACTGCGTTGTTCTTAAGCGTGCGCTCACATAAACAAACGCCCACACACCCAAATCTCTGAGTAGTTATACTATTACAATGCTTGTGGCAAGGTCTCAATTTTCCAGTTCCTCTTAAGAGCAGAAAGATAATTTAATAGGTTTCAGTATGCCTAGTGTTCAGTAAACAAACATGTCTATGCTACACACTGAATTGCACACAGGATCAGTGTGCAATATATCATAATAACATACAACATATTAAAAATGTAAAATGTACCAACAATTTGAAAACTGTTGTTGAATAAGCCCGGTCTCATCCCCCTTGTCAAATACTGATGTTTGTTCAGTGGTAATCGGCATCGGACACCAACACAAAGAGGCATCCCTTTGCATCGGTCAAGACACAACAAGCTGCGGCATTTTTGGACGCTCAACTACTGGAGTGTAAGAGAAAGAAAATCCACATAGGTGGATATGTCAAACAAAATCTGGACTTTCACCTGGGAGACCACTGTTCATGTTACACACAAAAGCAAAAGTCATTTGAGTTATTTTAATGGCAATGTAGTGCGATAGTATATGTTGCATGCTATGTTAGTGACATATGTCACGTGACGTTACATTATATTAGTAACACAAGTACCAATTTTAAGCAAAATCATGTTGCTTTTTTGTAAACCTCACCTTTGGTTGACTGAACCTTAAAAAGGAAACCTAAAACTTTTCTTTTACCTAAAAAACCCTTTTCAAACTTTTTTTGTAGGATACATTTTTTTTTAAACTTTTTACAACCTTTTTTTTTACCTAAAAGAGTTTTTTTTACACACAATACGTTCTAACTATATTTTGAAAAATACTGCCTGTATCTAAAGAGCAGAAATTTCCTGTGAAAACAAAAATTTATTTTGAAAAGAAGAGAAAGCATAAACTGACACACCGTCCCTGACTGTCTAAAACTGACACAGGAGGGGTGCCTAGCTCGTCATATTTTGACATGTAGGGCCACTGACCAAGCATTGGTATTTGCAGAGTTGATTGAATTGTTTCTCATGAAGGACGACTTCAGTTTGACTTACCATATAGTATCCAGGAAGCAGTTTCTGTAGAAACTCTGCCTCTTTGTGCTGAACAGTTTTGATGATGAACTCATCATCACGGGTTACGTAGAATATGGATCCACTCGCTCCTGGATTTGTTAACTCGATTAGAGGCTCGTTACACAGGGAATACTAGACAGAGCACAGACACAAAGGAACATACAAAGAAATTTAAATTTAAAACTCAAGTCTGACAACCTGACCCAGAGTCTTCATTTTTACCTTTACTCTGCCTGTTTTTAAGTTACAGTTACAGGGCTGTATAGCACTGTTAACGTTGGATCCAACAAAGCTTTCAAACAGCCAACAAAAAGACTAATACATTTTCCCACTCAGCAAAGAGGGAACTTTGTTTTAAAGAACATGTTTTTACACACTACTGAGTGCAAAAAGGCGTTACGGGTGTGGGTGAGAAGAAATACACATCCAGAGTGTGAACTGTACATTATCACATTTACGCCTTAATGCAGCATTAGTATGTGCAGTGAAATTACTCCCGCCTACTGCCTGATTTATGGTGCTTTATTGTATTACAGGTTGTGCTTAGCATTGTTCTGTCTTTTATATTCTTGTTAGGTTCTTAGTTTTGACTTCTTAATGCATATTTTTGTTGGTGAGTTTGTGTTTTTGTTGTTGAGTTTTATGTATTTTAAAGGCCCATCAAGGCTATAAATGCATGGGTGTGTGACATCAGTTTAAACTGCATATGTGTCTTGACACCAATAAACATTAAATAAATAAACTGTGGAAATTTGCCTTCCATGTACTTCTTGCTGGTTCTGGAAAATTTATATTTAACTGAGGAATACTTTAATAAACTACAAATACATAAGTAGGAGTTCAATATGTAACAATGATGTGAAGTCATTAAGACTTTGTAAATAATTCAGTCTAATGAAGTCAGTTTATAATCTGGAGACTTAAGATGGAAAGTGAGAGGAAGTGCACATTGCTACTACTTAATTTGTCCAACAAAGTAATCAAATTTCCTGCTGCTTAGTCAACACAATGCAATTACATCGTTGCCCCACCCCTCCTCCCCCAACACAAACACATGCAGACACAAACTACTCTCTGTCTGTCAGCTGCCACTACTCAGAGTTTAAAAAAGAAAGCTTTAGTCTGCTAATCTCCCTCTGGCACAGGTAGAATGTGAGCTTAAACGTGCTGCTGAGAACACAACATGTGTGTGTTTGTGAACCCTCACATGCAAAATATGTGAGGGCATGTGCAACTTTTCTGTACACCATACACAGTATTCTTTTCATGTGTGTGGTTTTTAAATATTCATCCTCAGAGGTAGAAGTCTGATGAGGCAGGGGGCATGTTTTCTTTGTTGAATTCACTTACCATCAACCGAATGCTTTCAGAGGGAACTTTACACAAATCTATATTAAGTCAGCTATAACACTTTTTATTATGGCTTAGTTACATTTAATAATTAATTAAACGGTTTTTCACTCCAGTATACATAAAAAATTACTATTACTAGGGATGCATGATATTGTGTTTTTGCCACTATCTGATATGCCAATATTTCCTAACTTGCCAGTGCCAATACTGATAAATGCACATATGTTATTACACCTAGTTGCAGCAAACATTAAGTTTCTTCTGCAGTGGAATTATAGTATTATGCCTACTCTTATCCTGATGGCCCACTAGTGGCAGATGCAGGCATACTTTTCAATTGTGCACACTCACTATGCAAAACAATAAAACTGCTTTAACCTAGGTTACATGTAAAACATGACATTTTTATTTTAATGTAACAAATTTTTATCAAAACTATAAATTTCATCCCACTTTAGCAGGCTTGGATGCTGCTCCTTCTGGAACAATCCTGACAACAGCCAAAACCAGGGAAAATGACCTATTTCAACTACTAGAAGTCACATAATTAAACACACATCACATCGGCAGAAATATTCACTTCAGACCAATGCCGGTTTTTCATTCTGAAGCCTTTATCCGCTTATAATGATGACATGCCACTATCATAGTGTATCCCTACTATTAATATATGAAATGCATGATAAAAAATATTAAAATATGATCACCAATTTCTTTTTGTGGTTATAGACAGTGGGAAAGTAATACAAATTACTGTTGCCCACCTACACTGCCTCATTATTGCTCCAGCCCAAACATATATGTATATAGGAGCTATGAATTAGTAGAGAAAGGAGTGAAATTTTTAAGTTTAATAAGATTTTTGGTTATTGGAAGAGATGTTTCACAAGGATATGGGTAGTGACACTCATAACTTATATGAGCATCTCATGTTCACCTGTCTGCTTTTTAGCAGGAGAGGGGGTGAGGGAGTCACCATTTTAACGTTTGTGCATGTTACAATTAGTTGATTCCTTGCCATTAATACATTAATTAAAGATTTTTTTGGGTCTTAGTGAATGCTTTTGTTGGTGCGGCAGACAAGTAAACCACTTCCGGTCTGAGCCTCTTTCTGTCACAGCCTTTTTTGTTTCCTGCAGTCACTACAATATAACTAATGTCATGAGCCGGCGGGTCGATCAGTTCAATAATATGACCATAAGTTCGGTGATCTGCAGCAAATAATTATGTGTAAATGTTCACTTACTGATGATGCTCTAACAGGAAACATTTCACGTGCACAGCAAGACATTCCAGTATTATCACTGCAATGTTAGTCATCAGTGAAATTAAATATCTCACCAGGTAGTCATCTGGTCGAATCCCAAACAGCTCTCGGAAGTAGCGAAAGGCCACAGGGGCATAGGTTTTAAACCGAAAGTCTGGGAAGTGGTGGGCTGGAGTGAGGTTACTGCCTTCACTGTATGGAGCAAGATGAGAACAGGAAGTATGTAAAAGAGGATGAAAAATTATATGAGATGTTTTCCACACACGTGCACATAAACACACCTATCTTCATACAAAACATACCTGGGGAAGAAGATGCTTTCCACCACGTAGAAGTCCTGCATGAGCACATCTCTCTCAGGCTTGGAGCTGAGGTTGCCAACAGTGTATCCAATACCCAGCTGGATGGCCCCTTGCAGGGCAGAGGAGGTAGTCTGGAGGCGGGGAACAAAGAAAAGAACAACATAGTAATGAGTGGGTGGTAATGTGACTGATGAAATCGTGACAGCAAGCAAACCAACAAAAAATATTTAAGAGGGAACCTTTGGCATTTCTCAAGCTGGACCCTACTTTACCCTGGTTTTACATCAAAGAGACTAAGAGAGATAATTTTTCAAATTGGTCAAGTATTGCCCGCTTCATTGAAACAGGCTGAAATGTAATCATTACAAGCAATTGTGCACCATTAATTTATGTCTATTAAAAGTGATTGTTTTTTTTTTTTTCGCTGACAGGCTTAGATTGTTATTCTAAGTGTCTGACAACATTACGGAAAAGTACTTACAAAGAAATTAAACTATTTTCTTTACCGTTCACTGATCAGGTCTGTTTGTTAGTGTTTGTAACCAAGTCTTGCTCAAGGAGAAGTTTCAATCTGAAATTTGCTGACTTTTCCACATGTCAAAATCTGCTCAGCTATTGCAAATCTTTGAAACTTTCTGTACTCCAACACAACAAACTCCTCGCGACAATCCTCTCATCAACACCCACTAACACACCCACTGTTGATTTTGCTGCAATAAGTCACCACTCGCAAGATGATTGGAATGAGACTTCTCTTTGAGCGGTCACAATTGGTCACAATAACAAATAAGCCAGTGGAAGGTATGGAAAAATGTTTCATTTCTCTGTAGGGTCTTTTCCATAATGTTGTTAGACTCTTATAATAACAGTCTGAGCTTGTCAGCAGTGAAAGGAAGCACTTTGCAGTGAATGGAAATTGATGGTGCACAATTGCCAGCAGGGATTACCCTGTAGCCTGTTTCGCCACAGCAGTTGCAGCGCTCTCTCTCTCAATACTGGACCATTTTCAAAAACTGTTGTCTCCATTAGTCACTTAAACACAAAAACAGGGAAAATAGGGAACAGGTTGAAAAACACGAAAGTTTCTCTTTCGGGCAAAAGATAAAGACAAAGTGAGAGACAGATGAATAGGAAGTCTACCTTCTTGTAGGTTGTCTGTCCAGAGGCATCTACCCTCCTGTGACCAATCTTTTTCTCATGGGTTACTCCGAATGGGGACGGCATCTGTCAAAAGAGGAGAAAAGGGAAATGTGATAAAGGTAGTACATGTATTGTCCCATCAGTATTCATAAGAAATCACACCATGCAGCAGACCCATATAGAAAAAAGGAGGGAAAGAGAAGACAGCAACAGAGACAGGTGAGACAGACAGGTGTAAAGTATTAAGTGGCCTCTCACCTCTGTTATCTGAGCCTTCTTGGCTGAATCTGTGGACAGAGACAAAGAAGGTGCAGGAGAAACAGGTTAAGAAATGTCTACATGCATTATTTAGCATGAATTAGCTGATTTAACAGGGAATCGCAACTTTGACTCACACCAGGTTTGGTGACACATTTAAGCAATCACAAGAATTGCAAGACACACAACACAATCAACTCTACCTTTCATCAAGGCATAAAATGTCATGTTTATTTAGCCAAGCAAGTCTATCTGAGACTCTTCCTTTTTCATAAGGAATGCCCTCCAGCATCAAGACAAACATAGAAGCTGTAGATATGTTCCCTATGATTTAAAACGTAATGTATCGTGCACGATCACTGAGATATCTGGCCATCCAAATCCAAAAATACTTAATAGGAAAAAAACACAAAACATTGCACCAGATACACCTAAACACTATCTTGGCAACCTTTCATACAGATTTAACTTCATCAAACATTGCTCCAGATAAACTGGTGGTCAACTCACCAGCGGAGGAGTTCAGTGCCTACAGGTTTCAAACTGTTTGGTAATCCCAAAAAACATGCAGAAAAATTCCTGGCTAAACCAAATTTCAAAGCAAACAAAGTGTAGTCAGTATTGTCTATTCCTGGATCACTGAGAAGGTAAAAACTCTATTGGATTGACTTCCTCCCTAATCTGAGTGTTGCCATTGGCTAAGGCCTCCAGATCACGTCGGCAGCCAATCACACATGAGGATTAGGAAGAATCTTTCCCACTGACATGAAGGACATGACTGGAGCATGTATGTTTGTTTCTGTGTATTTAAGGAAGGAAGGCAGGAAGGGGGAAATTAATAGGAAAAGAGACAGCTTAGTACTTCATAGTACTGCAAACTACTTGGTTTATACAATCATGCTAAACTTCAGTTCGTGTTGGGGTGAAGATTAAGGAAGTACAGCTGACAGAGCAGGGATAATGAATCTTTAAGCCATGTTAAAGTACAGCACAAATTGTAGCTGAGTTTGTTATCAGTAAGAGAGAACTGAACACAACAATAGTTGATAGACAATAAAATGATGTCTCAATGATGGGTTAGTACATGCACACAAAATGCATAAAAATAAATACAAATCTACACAAACAGGCAGCATATTTAATTATAAATCCTGACTGCAGTATTGTACCGTTCTCTGGTACCATGCAGGCCTACACATGCACCAGTACTCTGACTCTTTAACTCAATGGCAATAATTTTATTTCTTCTTAAACCACGTTTAGGAAAAATGACAATAAATCTACCTTGTACCTTGTATAAGAAGACTGCGAGTGTACAGTTACACTAAAGGCTCTGTGAGGCTGCTCGCACAGCAATGCTTCCAGCTACATGCTAACAGCTGCATGTAAAATTCACAGCAATTGTGTTTATGTTCATCATCTTAATATAACCATAAACTGTATGATAAAGATGGATGACATGACAGCTTCCCAAAAGTGAGGACAAAATCTCTCTCGCCCCCCTGTGGCGGGCTGCAGTACAGGTCATTAACCCCAGTCCCGTCATATTAGTGTAAGGGACCTGGGCCAAAATAAAAAGTCAAAGTGCACGTCAAATACAATTTTCCCAAAGATGATTTCTGTCATTTTAGGTAGTTCTGATCTGAATGTTCAAGAGTTTATTTTTCTGATAAGTTTGTTTTTAGTTATTTGAGCAATAAAAATAGTGTTTGACATCATAACTGTCTGCAGTATGTGCCAACCTGTGTGCTCTTGATCAACGGCAGTGCGCATGATTAGTCTGCAAGTGTATGGGCGGGACTTAATACTGTGGACATCACTACTGCACAGACTGGTTCCAAATCACATCACCAGCAAAAGATGGCAGTGGCTGTATCTGGGATATTTTGGCTTCCTTTTTGTACATAGAGATGCATTGTCCATTTCTTACAGTACATGTTATGCTAACATTTACTAATCAGTGCTAAAGACAACGTGCATCTGATGCTGATGGCAGTGTTATTAGTTTTACAGATTATTTTGTCATAAACCAAAAACATTGGAAAATTTTGACTTTATGATGGTGCTAGATGAAATCTTGATGAATTATTAAATGTATTACAATTCATTGTGAAGGGGACATTAATATCTGCGCCAAATGTCCTTGCAATTCATCCAATGGTTGTTGAAAGGTTTAAATGTCCAGTGTGTAGGATTTAGTGGCATGAAGTGATGAGGTTGCTGATTGCAATCAACAGAAACTTCTCTTGTGTGCCAAACATGTAAAAGAACTATGGCAGCTGGCACAGAGAGATCTAGAGCCAGTATTTGGTTTGTTTATACTGAGATATAGTAGAAACAACACGGCAAACTCAATGAAAGAGGACCCGCTCCAAATGTAGATATAAATGGCTCATTCTAAGATAATGAAAACTCAATTATTCTTATTTTCAGGTGATTTTAAACTAATGAGAAATAGTTATGAATATCATATTCCGTTTCTAATGATATATACACCAAAATCCAACACACTGGACCTTTAAAACCACAAATCTGAGCCTCATTGTGGCGCTGAAGGAAAAGTTGGGATAAACAGCATCATTAAAATTCATCCTCTGGGCTACAGAAATGTCTGTGTCAAATTCCATTAGTTTTTGCACATGGATTGACTTAATAAAGTAGGTAGACAAATGGGACTGGTCAAATTATGCACAAAACCGTCACGGTAACAGAATACGGCATGCAACTACAGGAAGAAGAAAATAACTGGATTCCCATTATTTCATTGATTGCCTTGTCTCCTGGGCCCTATCATGCAGTAACAGGACACACACGGCTGGCCACACCTGCAACCTGCAGATTAACGCCGCATCAAAGCCTGTCAGGCAGAACAATGAGAAGGAGCATCCTGGGGCAGGCGCATACACAGAGCGTCTCTGTGGGATTAGGGTCAGGCCAGAATAATGTGCCACTGAGCTGCAAGCAACAAACAGGACAAACACATTGCAGCGTTTCTGATTACTACGTGAGAAACAGACGATCTGTAGGACGGCTTGTTTTGAATGTGCTGATGTTGAAACACATTTACTATAAACTCGTTTATGCATTCTTGTAATGAAACGTTTTGTGTCGATGTTAACTGAAATATGCCTTAAGGCCTGTGTGTGTCATAGTAAAGAGGATTAGATCTCTCCCTTATCAGCTGAGAAAGTAGCGGCCTGTTGCTGTAACATTAATGTGACACTAAACGCAGAGGAGAATTTTATGCTCTGAGGCTCTCTGCATGCAAGTATAATCTGCTGGATTTAATAATAACCATGTGTGCACAAACATCCAACGTAACTGCATGAACATACACATGTTGGCCCTGTTCAGCTGATGATCACATCTGCTTTACTTTATAAACATTCACACATAAATATCATAAACCTGTCATGCATGTTGTGTTTGCAGCCATTATATCCACAGTGATGCTTAAAATTGATACCCACAAGGGATTAGTGTGTGATTTATGTTATAATGCCATATCAGATTATGTAAAGCACTCTTCAGATTTAGCAGAGGAAGTGAGGGATAGTAAGAATTATGAAGACAGATATAGAGAAACAAAATGACAACATAATGTGCAGATGTCATAAAAAAAAAAAATGCATAGCTCCTGCTGTTGCTGTATATATGACAACTGTATGTGTCTAACATTTACCCCCCAGCAGCGGGTCTTTATCAGCTCCAGTGGTAGTGTGTACACATCCCTAATGTGCACCTTGTGTTTGTGCCAACCTGCAGTGAGACACTGACACTGTGGGCTGTTTAGAGCAGCAGCTACTTGAATCTTGACACGGTTATCTAACCAAGCAATTTATTATTCATTCTCACAGCTTAGGTTCCTCTCACCACCAATTTCTGTCTCAACTTTTTAGTGGCAAAAACATCATTTGTTGCCTCCCTGTAGTCTAGTCTTTTAAGTCAGAGCTACATTCAGATATGATTAAATGGTAGGATGCTGCCCACTTATGTCCAACTTCTATCAGCAGTGCACCTGCTGTCACCAGCAGCTGGGTTTTAATAGGACCGCCAAAATATTTTTTACCCGACAATAAATGACTCTATCGCTAAAATAAAAGGCATACGAACCGGTGTCCCCCAGGTCAAGCTGCAGACAGGGGCCGGCGGCCGTTTCCTCACTCGTCCTCCCGTCATCCCCGGTTTCCGCAGTCCTCCCGTCCATCTCCCGGACGGTTCCTGACGACGACGCGCAGCCGTGTCCTTCCTCAGTGAGCACCAGATGAGGCGGTGTGCGCTCCAAAACACTGCAGAAATCCTGTCATTCCACCTTCTTCGACATTCACTGCTGCAAACACACACAATTACATGTCTATAGTGTATATTTATCGCTGTGTATGGAGGAAAACAGCAGCGGCACGTTAAGAGCCAGCGGTGCTGATCATCTCTGCCGCGACTGTGCGTCATCATGCTCACGCTGATGCGCGTGCCGCTACAGCATCATCTTACTAAAGTGACACAAGTGACCGTTTAACCGATCACCGTAGAATAACGTTATTTATGACACATCTGGGAGAGAAGACTTTGACATATTAGCTGTGTATTTAATAAGGCTCTGCAAATTATGGGGGCGACCGCGAGCTTCGTGTGGAGTCCCATTTCCGCCTTTAAAAGAAATAAATGACGAAAATAAGATGCATTTCTACTACTACTACTACAAAGGAATGAGATGAGACAAAATTATACATTTCTTCGTTAAATTCATAGTGCATCTATCATGTCTAATTATATCTTCTTTTATTCCACTGTGTAGCAGTAAGATGAACGTAAAGTAATTTACATTCAGTGTAGGGAGGCTATTTTGAAGCCACAGTTTTGCAAGATACCAATTACTATTACAATGGAAGATGTTAAACTATAACAAAGCTACCCTGAGGAGAGATCTAGTTTAGTCATCCAAAGCTGCTTAAAAACAGTCCAAATGGTCAAATTAACAATGTGCAAGTGATGCAAAATTATACCAAAAAATTCACTCTGAGTTTATTGCTATAAAAGCTTAGACCTACGCATACCCGTGGTACTTATATATGAGCAACTCAAAAATAAAGTGCCACTACTAATGGGAAAGTGCAAGGAATGTCAGGTGTAGTATAATGTTCAGCCAGACGCCTGTCTTCTAAAATAGCATGATAAAACCTTTTTGAACATTTGTCAAAAAATAAATAAATAAATAAAATTACAACTAATTGTAGTCAAAAGGGGGTTCACTTAAAATAAGCAAACAATGGAAAAATAAACACACAAAATAAAATAATTACTTTCATGGTTCAAAACTGTAGTTTCATTTTTTACACAAAACAGCACAAAAAAGTAATTTATCTAACCTATTTCTATTTCTATGCAAATATGATGGTAGTTAAACGACCAGTAAGCTACTGCAAAAATGCAGGTATACCACTAGTTGTGTAGTTTACTACTCTCAGTTTTGCAACCTACATCTACATGTTGCTTTACACTGGCTCTAGAGAGGGTTTTTTTGCAGTTTTAATTTAAATGAAGGGTACAGTAAAAGAAGTTAATATACATGCATGGAGTCAGGGGGCTAGGGAAGGAGTATTCAGGCGATTACAGTCTGCAACCTCACTGCTAAATGCCATTAAATCCTGCACTATGGACCTTAAATTACATTTTACACTGTAAAACCTTGCATTAGATTTAAAATATCATTGCAAATAGGCTATTTGAATAACAGCATTTTTTTAAACAACCATCCACAAAGTCATCAGGTGAGCTAACTATAGCTCAAATTATTTATTTTAATAAGTGCATGTAAATTGACAAATTGTCTTAGACAGCATCTGTTTCCCAATTTCACCACAATAGTCATGAGTTGTAGATACAATCATGGGCCCTTCAGCAAGTTAAGTCCAAATAAATATTATCAGTAGCTTTCCAGAACTGTGTGAAATACCGTATATGGCATCGCGTTTCCTTAAATAAAACTGACACTGAAACATGAATAAACTTGACACTTAACATTGAGAAGGGATTAGCAGGTATTTGTAGCGGCCAGAGAATGGCTGTGTTTGGAGTAAGATGTGAAGGGTCTCTACTGTGAATAATTAATGAATGTCCTCTCATGTGGTCTTAGGGTCTGGTGTGGGTGTGTCCTGGGGATTTGTTGCACGCTGGGGTTCATCAGGCCTGCCCTCCCCAATGTTGGGTTTACAGACAGGCCGTCACTGGTCCAGACACACACCCACACCAATACCATGAGGTCCATGTGAGAAGTCAGTAGTCAAGCAAACACATAGGAGACAGTAGTGTTATGATGGCGTCAGGTATGTGGGCAGGTCCTTCTCCACCACCTGCAAAGAGAAATAAGTAGAAATTTTACACAAGCTATAAATAGTACACTACAAGAGCTAAAAAAAAACAACAACATATGAAGGCAAAAATCTGTAACAGATTTTTTTTTACCAGTTACCCTACCCTTTGACTAGTCTTCTTACACTCTGCATCAACATAAACTATGACCAACATGATGTAATAAAATGCCCAAATAAACTCCTATAGAGATAAACAGGGTTGCATGATCTTGATTTTTTTTCTCCCCGATATGTCAGTGTAACAACTCATTTGGCCGATACATCCACTTTTTTCTCCACCGAATTTTAGTGATTAATGGGTCTCTTCTGTAATGGAATTAACATCGTATTATGCATACACTTCTCGTGATGGCCCACCAGCAGATGTAGACATGAAATACAATGCTTTCAATATAAGCAATATTCATTCATTGATTGTGACAATTAAGAAAAATACTTTCAAGTATATGGAGGACTGAAACTGACAAATTCAAAAAGACATAAATGTGTCAATACATACATTAAAATGCCAAAAATGATTTTTCCATTTTATCAATTTATTCATTTTCCCATTTAATTTTCCATTAATTTATGTATTATTTTCCACTTTGTATATAAATACCCCTATTTATTTAATTTCCTATTTTACATATTTATTCATTTTTAAATGTATCTATTTATATGTATAATTTATGTATGTAATTATTTATTTATTATTTTACCTATTTGCCACCCCCTTCATTTATTTCCTCAAATATATTTTCCTCAGCCACCCATATAAAGTACATTCACTGGTAACCAGGGGCCACAGTCTAACTTCGTCAGTACATCTACCCATGCTGCTGTCACTATAGTTGATCCATGCACTCTGATGTCGATCAACCAATAGGCGAAAAGCTGACACCCCCATTGCACATAGGCCAGCCCCCCTAATTTGCATAATGAGGTGGAAATGCATGTTTAAAAGGAAAAAGAGAGAGGTAAATATGTTTGAGGAAATAAAGCAAGAGGGAGGCAAATAGGGAAAAATAATACATAAATAAATGCATTAATAATTACACAAATAAATGTATTTAAAAAATGAATAAATAAATAAATACGTAAAATAAATAGATAAAATTGAAAATTAAATAAATATTGTCATTTTTTGGCATTTTCATTTATTTCTTTTTATGTTTTTCTCAGTTTCAGTCTTCCATACAAATTAGAGTTGATGATTGTAAATAAATCATTTTTACAAAAAAGGTCTGCCATCTCAGCACAAACCAGCATGTTTGCCAAATGCGACATCTCATTGTAAAGTCAATATCGGCTGATACTGATGAAATATCAATATTACTGTTAATTTCTAGAGAATAACAAAGCTAAAATAAATACACAACTGTTCGCATACACCAACATCATGTAAAATCTTCCACATTTACAAAGCGGCACAGCAAGTGTTACTCACGATTGGATCCTCATTTGGCCCGTATCTCTTCACTACAATTCCTTCTCTATTTATCAGAAACTGTTGAAAAATAAGAAAAAAATATTAGCACATGTATTTTTCAGGCACTAAAGGTAAGAAAATTTAGCAAAATTTCACTGAAGACCCTCTAAAAAAAGGGATTGCGCCAATTATATTAGAGAATTACCTTTGTGAAGTTCCATTTGATGTTACTGTGGAGAAAAGAAAACTTTATTAGTTTTATATTATAACACAACCTGCAGGCATTTTCACCAATACAGCGGTTTTATTCTTCGTTTGTGCTTTGATAGCGATAGAGAGATGAGGAAAGTCGTGGGGAGAGAGCTGATGACATGCAGAAAGGGCCCGCGCTGGACTTGAACCCAGGGTGCTGTGGTAAGGATTCAAAAACAAATGAAATTTGCTCCACGCTCACCATGAGATAGGATGCAGTGCATTATGCAATGCTGGTGCACATAATCAAAAAATAAGTCACCTTTAGCATTGTATTTGGCCGAGTACTTAAACAATATGCCCATTTACAAACCCTGACTGCTGATTAATATTTCTTGCCAGATCGGGGTATGTTTGTCATGTTGCTTGTGTTGCTTCAGGCTCTGTCACATTCGGACTTCATCACATTGGTTGTGCTTTGATAGATCAGTGGCAACTGAGGTCAAAGTTGCAGTTTAACTACTAGTGTAGTGCTCTGTAGCAATTTTGAGTGATGCACAACGGCAAAGGTAAATGTAGCCACCTGCACATGATGAGCAGTACAACCATTCTGCTCTGGCTCTACTATTGTTTTCCAACAGCCAAAGCTGTAGACAGAAGCTACCCCTGGTGCACCTCTTGAAACCAGTTTTAACAAAACATTAAAAACAAACCATGACTTCACCAGGAAAAGTACTGCATGGAGAAATGTTAGCTGTCACATGGGATTACCAGGCTTTGTAAATAGGCATTTAGTTCAAACTTAGCCCAGTGTTTGATGACGTATACTTGTGCTCTGCTTCGCCTCTGCACTAAGCTGTGTGCCCTCCGTCGAGGTGAGCCAAGAGCACATTTCTTATCTTCTGAAGGCAGCTTTAATGATTCGCACTCTGCCCAGTGAGCTACCAGGTACCCTGACAATTACCTAATTTATAAAATAACTTCCCAAGCCCCTCCTGCAGCATGACCTACTTCTGCTATCTATGTGTATGCCCAGTATGTGACACCATAATATTTTTTCACCAAAATATGGTCCTTCAGGTTCAGTCCTCAAGCTTGTATTCATTTGCACCACATTACCTTTTAAGCCTTCATGGAGTTAATGTTTGATACTCAAAGACAACAGTATCAAGATGACAGCATTCTCACAATTTAATGGACAAAATTTCAAAGCTATTTAAAGAACCGTAACTTTTTTGTTTCTGCACCACCTGCCCAGTGTGAAGCAGATAGAGAAAAATGCACAATTGTAACAAAAATGATTTAGATGCATATTGGAGCTACACATAGACAGGTGCAGAAAATAAGTTTGCTGTTATGTTGCATTGCTTTGAAGATTATCGAGGCTAGATTACTTTACAATGTCATTACACACAACAAAGTTCCATAACTTTTCCAGGCCTGGAAAACATGACTGTGAAATTCCATGACTTTCCCAGGATTTCTAAACTGTCATCACAAATGCTGGTTGTTCACAGCTGCATTAGGTTGTTAAGGGTACCTTCTCAACAACACAAATGTTATGGGACAGTAGCATGTAAATTATAAAATTTAAAAGCACTTTAACACTAGCACACAGTCAGCTGTAGTAATGACATAACCATGGTGGCATAATCTCTTAAATAGTGGATAAAGTTGAAACATTTTTACAATCCAACCCAAAAAAATGCAAAATAGAGGAAGGAAATGGTGCAATGAAGTAAAGAACTGAACAGGATGTGTATGACAATTTGCAAATTCAAGAGGTAAAAGGAGGGAAAAACACTTCATTCTTACTGAATTCTAAACAGAGATTACTTAAATGTGTCTCCATACATCTTCAAATTAAATGTGGCTGCTATTTACTCTCTTAAGGAACTTTTCAATATATTTTTAGACCAATGTGGGTCATATTCTTGTATATTTGGTCACTATTACCATCAGTTATGGCTACATTTCAACCACCAAATTAATAGCCAAAATATGGGAGACTTGGTAAGTAAAATATAAGGAATCATGTCCAAAACTATGAGACCAAGGTTTTTCCCCTTTAACTATATTTTCTCAGCTCATGTGTTTTAACAACAGATTTCATGCAAGTTGTCACACATAACTGTAAACTTTACTGACGGAGCATGTCACTTAAGAAATGGGACCTTACATCAAAAGTGCATATTTAATAACACGCTGAAAAAAAGTAATTCATAAACTGTGGGCTGTTTATACAGTGCAGAGGGCTTCAGCAGTTATTCAAATCGCTTCTCAGCCTTAGCTTCATCTTCCATTAAAGGCTGTTACACGTTTGCGTACGCAGTGTCATTAACCTTTAATTAAACACAAAAATTGGACAATAACTCACTTTCCGAAGGTTCCTTTGCCTTTGGGTTGTGCCTTCATCCACTTCCACAGAGGGTGAGCGTTGTCTCCATTCACATCAATTTTACTGAAGAGGTCAAACTCGACGTTGTAACCTTTGGCAAACTCTTTAATCTCAGCATCGGTTCCTGGCTCCTGGATCATACAAGAAAAGAAAAAAAGAAGTTAAATAATTTGGAATATGAATTATAACCGCGTATTCATCAGATTATATTTATTACCTGTCCTCCAAACTGGTTGCATGGGAAGCCCAAGATACGTAAACCTTGCTCAGCATAGCGGGCGTGCATATCCACCAGCTGAGTGTAGTTTACCTTGGTCTTTCCTCATTTAGAGGCTACATTTACGATGACACACACATCGCCTCTGGCAGGAACAAAACAGAGCAAACAGGTTAAACTGTGAACACTGCACACTACTGCTACTACTTTAAATATGACAAGTGCAAGAAATACTCCACTCTGTACTGCTGTTCTGACAAACTATCAAAGTCACACATTCCTTTATCTGACCACAAGGATACACGATATTATGTCATTTGTATATTTTACCTGTATTTGTCAAGAGACACCTCATTCCCATCAATGTCCTTGGCAGAGAACTCGTAGATTGACTTGGCACTCTGCCAGTCTCCCACCTGAGCACACTGCACACAGGTAAAACATGGAAACTGTTTATGGGTGAGTGTGTGTAACTGAGACAGACAGATGAAGGTGGGTGTGGCAAGTTTCATGTGTCTATGAAAGTAAAGGGCAAGTAAGCTCAAGTCTGAGAGATAAACAAGATGAACCAGATAAGGGGAGAAGAAAAAAATCAAGGAAAGTCAAAGAAGTTAACCTGTGCTTCTAAAGGAAAAGTTCACCTGGAAAAATAACCATTTGTATATCAGCTGTTCAGCCCATGCTTCTGCAGTTGATGAAAAATGCAACAACTTAAAAAATTCTTGATGAATTTAAGTCATGGGCAACAACGTTTAACAACTACATCAAAACATTCGTCTATAGACTCCCACACACCCAGATCTAAGTCTTATTTATCTTATTGTATGCTCAGTACTTCCGAGACAGCTTTTTCTGATGGGAAATTGAAGGAAAGTAAAATGTAGATTTCCATTCATTCATTCATTCATTCATTCATTGTCCGTCACTGCTCGTCGTAGTAAAGGTACGATTATTTTGTTCACCATGGAGGCATGCAAGAAAAAATGTTTCCTTTGTGAATTCAATGTAACGTGAGTGAGTAATTAAATTACAAATGGCCATTTAGAGAGTAAAGTATTCTTTTAAAGTACTTTGCAGAGTAATAGGGTGAAGTATTCAAAAAAATTTTTTTAAAAAATGTATATCCAAGAAGCTGTATACAGTTGACATTATATAAACAAAAGGATCCAGGGGGATATCACACTAAACAGAAATATTTTTGAATTATTGTTAAACTTATACTTATGTATCAATACTTATCCAGAGTCCCTATCACATAAACTTCTTTTCTTGGTTACTTAGGAAAACCAAACAACATGTGCTCATGATTATGAAGTCAAAAGTCCTTAAAAAAAGCATTTAATATTCAGTGCACTTTGGCCCATTTGTGTCATCATTAATTTCCCCACCAAAGAGTATAAAACAGATTAGGATCACAGCTCCACAGTTGTTGACCTGCGTTTATGTAAATCTTAGTCAAGAGAAGGAGAGGAAGCACATTAAAAACAGGACCAAAAAAACTCATATGAAGTCGTTGGTGAATTGTCGCATTGCAACAAAAAAAAAATATGAAAAAAACAGGTTACACATTTAAATGAGTTTTTCTTGCTCTAGTGCCAAATGACATCACCTGGTTTGCAGATTATTAACACGGATTATTAGCAATTTACACGGATACGTTGCAGCAGAGCTAAAGCTACAGCACAGCAAGCTAACACATTACTTAACGGAAAACCGGGAAATTTGGGTTGCATTTGCGTGACTCAGCAGCTGAGTTTGGCTGGAGGGTAATCGACTGGTTAAATCCCGTCTGTGAACCTTACAACTGACATCCTAACAGTGACATTATGCCACACGAAACTAGCGGTACAGGTCGCGACAACGTCGGAAGCATTAGACCGTTACACCGCGTTTGAAAATAGAAAAACTAAATCTGACCTACATGTTTGTTCAGCATACAAACAGCACCGACACAGATATTTTCACCACAGCTCACATGCAGAGATAGATAGACATGTTATATTACTCTATACACTTACCATACTTCTCAGCACTCCTCTGCTCGACACCAAGCCTAACAACAGTGTCGGTCTTATCAACCACATGGCGGTTCCTCTCCTCTGACGACTCCGGTCATGTGACCTGTTAGCCCCGCCCACTGAGCACTGCGCACCGGGCCGCCGGAGCCTCATCATCCTGAGACATCCATGCACCTCAATAACTGCTCATAAATAACCGACAACTACCTCAAGCCGCTGAAATATTGAGACAAACTCAGGAGTAAATACAAAAAAAAACGGCGTACATCTATATGTGGATCATTGCGCTTTTAATGTGCTTTGCTCCTTATTTGTTTACCTGTTTTTCCAGTCACTAATAGCCTATCTGATGAATTACTTTCTAAAATATTAGTGACTGCTGCTGTTTTTGAATGAATGCATAAATGGATGACTTTATTTCGAACCAAAAATTATAACATAAAAAAATAAACAAAACAAAAGTACAGTGTCCAAAAAGGATTAGGTAATTAGGTTAAACTTGTATATCCCTACCCCTTTTCCATATGTGTTTCTTTTTAACTTCCCAATTCCCAAAGTTATTCACAACTAGTGTACAAACAACCATCCCTAGTTTACTTTCCACCAAATTAAATAAATAACCTTCCCAGGCGCATTTACAATGACCCAGTGTCACAAAAATATAAAATATAATCTCTCCACATCCATATACCTGCTAGAAATATCTTTTTTGTATAGTTTTTCTAATTGATTTCTGTTCATGTTTTGTTTTAACCCATCACCCAGCCTATATCACAAGTTGAATTATCCTCTTAAATTATGAGGATATTATTCAAGTAGAGTCAATATCAGGGAACACAAGCTACCCTTTCTCATATCCAGAAAACACAGAAATAAGTCTCAAATTTATAATGTCATAGTGTCCATAGATAATTAATGGGAGCCTGTATTTGTGGACCCACAGAGTGTTTCTTTTTTATATATACCAAAATGAAATGTATTTTACTGAAGTGTTCTCAGGTCTGAAACAGAAAAAGTTATCTATATACTGGAAACATTCCCCCTCTCGGTTTCATGCATAACAGTGAGTTCCAACCACTGCAGAAAAATGGGGAATAGATTATTTTCACCAATTTACTGGAAGTGAGCCCAATGTGAGTAAGAGTCAGAAGAGTTTCTGTTCTTATCATTGGTTTCACTTCCTCCACGCTTGTTTTTTTCTAAACTGTAGTGACAACTAGAATTCTGTCCTTAATCATATCTAAACCAAACTTTTTTTCAGATAGATGTCCCTGAAGAAGAGTGTAAATCAATTTAAGGGTCTTTGACATGAAAAATGTTGGGAACCACTGATCTACAACATCCTTCCCAATTCATTGTTTATGGAGCAGACTTTACACCCTCATTCCAAATTTGAGTTTTAGCGCTCTAGGTTTGGAGTTGGACTTGTTTATGTTTATTTTTGGATTATCTTAATTTAAAGGAATAATATGTATGATTTTTTTTAATGGATGTAGTTTCTCTTCAAGTTGACAGGCTTCTCACCAAACAGTTGCTCATTTACACATCCAACAGGTACAGAACATTAATTTATATTTGGACTTGTGTTTCTGGCCTCCTGAGGAGTGCAAGTCATTGTATTTTATTTTTACTTTTATTTTTTTCAAAAGGAACAGTGAGCCTGAGGAAATGTTTTAGATGAACAGTCAGTAATTAAACAGTTAAGGGCAACACTGAGGATACAGCCTTGAACTACAGTTACAGTGATGCACACAAACAGGTTAAACTGAAAAAACACTCTGCAAACTTCAAGTCTTAACATGAAAATTGCAAGGAATATTCTACTTCATACTGCTGTTCTTTCAAACTCAACGAAAGTCATTAATTCTTTTATTAGATGATAGTATGTTAAATATATTTTAGTTGTATTTATCAAGAGACAAAGAATTCATAGATTGACCTGGCACTCTGCTAGTCTCCCATCTGAACACTGTGTAGAGGTGAACAATGGAGACTGTTGAGTGAGTGAGATTGAGTAAGACAGCTGAGGGTTTGTCAAAGCTAAAGTCCACGAAAGCAAACCAAAGGGCAAAAGTAAGTCCAAGCCCATGACATAATAAAGTGAGTCAAATAAATGACTCTGCTATATGCTCACTGCTGCTGTTGGTAACATATTCATTTTGAGTATGACTAAGCTGCCCTTTTGCTTAGTGCACTTTGGACCATTTTCATCATCATTTATCAGAGGTGTGGACTTAAGTCAAATGACTTGGTCATAAATTTAATACATTTCAACTCAGCCTAATAAATTCCAAAAAAGACTTGTAACTCAACTTGGACTTGGACTTGACTGTGTCTCTTTAGCTGCAAAATACTCCAGCTGGTTGCTAACTTTGCCTGTTTGTGCTAAAACAGATACAGGCTATTAATATAAATGCTAGTTGTGTCACTTCCAAACACAGAAATGTGTCTGTAGTTTTTGTTATGTCTGGCGCAGCTACAGCTTTGGTACAAGATTTGCATTGGATTTTACAACATAGTGACTGTGTCAAATATAACACAATATGTGTGGTCCTTATGTGGGCACAGTATTGTGTCAAAAAATGTGTGTCTGATGTGTTTTTGTGAATATGTCTATGATTAAGGATTTGAATTTAAAATAGGCAGAACCCCATCTGCAGAAACATTTATTGTACAATTTATTTAAACAACTGCGGTTGTCACATAAAAGATTTCATCGACAAAAATTAAGATGCATATAGTAATTTCTTTTTTTGTCATTTTATAATGCCTATAACTAACACAGTGTACAGGGGTTTTACAGCTTTCAGGAATATGATAAGACAAAATGAAAGACTTCCTTCCTTCTTATTGCAGCCTGACTATAATGATTGTGCTCACCCACACACTGGAGAGCAACCATGTGACAGGAATGCATGGGGAATACAACATTTAACTTCTTGCCTAAACATGTTTGTGCATTATGAAAGAGTCAGCTGCCTTGGAAACACTGGAAAGCAACAGACAGTATACATGCACTGTACGCACTCATATTTAAGAACTATGCATACTACCATATCAGCTCTACTTACACTGTACATCAACACATTAAAATAAGATATTTCCTAAAGGAATTCAGCATCTTCTGGACCACTACATAGCTACTCAGCAAGTACACATGAATCAAACTGAACAGTAGTAAAACGCCTTATTCACGATTAGCTGGAAATCAGTTACCAAAGCTGCAGTTTTATTATTTCTCCAACAGAGAGCACTATTTAACTGTAAGAGATATTGCACGTGCAGCGTTAGTAACAGTTACCTCTTTGAATGCAGCATAAAAGTTCTGTTGAAAAGAAGGATGAGGCTGAGATTTGAGAGGCCTGATTGAAGATTCTGTAAATGCACAAAGTAAATCCATCTCATAGAAATATGTAAATTCTAACAGAGATTAGTTTTGTGAGGCTTAACAAGCTCTGAGTTGTGGTTCAGTTTTTGTAGATTTTTTTCTTTCTTTTCTTGAAGAGAAGTGAACATTTGCTTGTAAGATGGCTCTAAAAAGTCTTAAACTTTATTTACACCTTTTTATTTATTTATTTGTTTGTTGTTGTTTTTTTTAATTTTTATTTGCTTGTTTGTTTTTTGAAAGAAACAGTGCACTTTAAAGTAATAACATTTCTGAAAATTTGGCCACAAAGGCTCACTACGCATTACTATATCACAAAAACTGGCTAACCACTGATGAATGCTGAGCATGTGCGCAGGGAGCCAGCGTTGGGCTTTGTTGCAGTTACGCCAGCAAGCCACATTTTTCTCTGCTTTTAAAAGAAGTTCAATTTAGATTCATCATAAGAAACAGCTGGGTCTATAAGGACATGAAGTCTGATCATGTAGCTAGTTCTCAGCTCTCCTCAACTATTACTGAGGCCATTCAGACCCAAAATATCACAGTTTTCACATTCCCAGACCATGTGTAAGAAAGTTTGTTTGTTCACTCTGGTAGAACGAGCAGTGAAGGTAAGAAATGGCTTTGGCGATGTTCTTCCTCTGAGGAGTCCGATATGTCAGTATGGCAAATATTAGTTTGATTTGAGTTTGATTTCTCTTAAACCAGGCTCTTCACACGTTCAGATCCCCACCTGATCAAACAGACGTAACTTTTATAGGATGTCTAGATCTATAATTACTGACATCTGACTCCACCATGGATGTATTAAAGGGAAGTCGGGACTCCACCCAAAGGCACGGATTTATTTGATGGGATGTCTGTAAGCCAATCACAGGGCTCCACATCATCTCAAGTGGACTGCAGAAGAGCCATGCCCCCTCTTTAACAAGCATGGCCAATGTTATTATTAAAGTCTATGGGCTACATGTGAAGAAAGCAAGGAGGGTCAAAACAGGAGGAATCATGGTCTCAAAAATACGTCACAGTGTTAGAGTACAAAACATGCACAGTGAAACCTGGTCTGCAGTTGCCACAAAGCTCAGTAGCTGGTGCACTATCATAAAACAAAAAAGTCCATGATAAAAGACAAACAAATCCTTTCTCAATGCAAACGCTTTACTGCATATCAGCCACCAGCAAGTGAGTGTTCCTAAAAGTTTTGTCTGGCCGAGAGCACTACAGAAAGCTAAAATCGCACACCTAAATAAAACCTCAGCGAACATCGTCCCTTTATTTCTAGTGCCATCTGCTGTAATACTCTTGTAACATCACAGCTCTAGCTTCATTGTGCATGTGTCATACTGGTCAAACTCTATAGCGCCCACGGGGTTAAAGAGCATGCCCAAGCATCTTTTGAACAATATTGGAGGAAAGGGGAAAATGCTAGGCACATTTCAATCTATTAATCACTTTGTTAAAATACAGAATTTGTGCCTAAATGTATACACAAGATGTTTTATTACTTATAGATATCAAAAAAATAGTAGTAAAGATATATATACTTTACTCTGGATTTATTCAATAATATCCATGCATTGGTATGAACAGTGGATCTGAGGTCACCAGAAAATGAATAGGAGAAATTGCCTACTATTTAAACAGGGAAATACATTATGACTTTTTCTACAATTATCTTATATTGTAGCATATTGATTATGTTCACAGGATAATCATCTCAGGAGGTTTTCAACATACTGCTTTCTAAAGATTCTTCAGAAACGGAGGATATTTTTAGTAGTGATGAAAAATACAACACAAAATACTTGTGCAATGGGTTTTAAAGCATCACTTTATTCATCGAAATTTGTTAACCATTCATGAAAAATTAAAAATCTCACTTTTTGTTGTTGTTGTTTGAAAAAAGGCCTGTTCAGACCATTGATTGTTATTGGAAGATTCTCTTCCATTAAAGTGCATTAAGAGTTGATATCCACCACTAAAATATTTTTGGTGTGTGTTTGGAACATAAATGGGTTCTAAACGAGTTAATGTGTTAAATGTTTCTTTTTTTCTCATTAGGCTTTGACAGAAAAAGTTAAAAAACCATTTTGTCTCCTTGGAAAAAGAAATTCTCCTCCAGTTGGTGCTGTAGTAGTTCAGCTTGTTTTGATGTAAGTTCTGAGTGGTAAAGCAGCCACGCTCTGTGATAAAACCATACACAGTGTACTATATTTAGCCATGTTTTCACGACTTAGAAAGGCGTGCTTTAAAAAATATCGCCGTGATGGTATCCCTGTAGATTCTTATTGAGGGTTTTTATTGTTTGTTTGCACAGCGATTCTGTTAGGTTTAGTGTAATTTTAATGACGTGTCCACAACGTGTTAGATGGTACATGATGCGCAGGACAATCACTGTAATCAAAAACATTTTGACTGCATTAGTGAACATGTAGTCCATTGTAAATCTGAATTTAGCCAGATGGATTGTAACATTCCTTACAGCTTTTTGTTTTGATTATTTCTATATGTGATGTGGGAGAAATTTTGAGTCAAAAGTGATGCAGAAGTAACACAAGTTTATTCACACCTATCACTGCGCCCATTAACAGCACGTTAATTGGGCCAAGGACTTATGCCTTGTATGTCCTTGTTCTGGGAGGTTGCTTGGAAATAGACACCAGAGGTCTGACGTCAGACTGGTGCCACAATTATAGTCCCCATGAAACAGCATTTTGCTTCTTTAATTGAATATATTCCCTGCTGAAACTGGATATTAGAGTGGGACATAACACACAAAGGAATCACTCAGAAGTGTAAACCAAGAGGTTATCAGTTGCTGCATTTTGTAGTTATGCAAGATTAAGTGTCTGAGGGGATAAATAAAAGAAATGGGTGCCTAACACTTACTGACAATATTCTATTCTAATGTATTTTTTAAGTATGACTTGTCAGATTTTGTCATGGATCCAACGTAACGTCCTGGACTTATTGCCATTATTGTATACACAGTTCATAAAATGTAATCACAATGGAGAGATGATTTCAATGTAAAAAAAAAAAAATAGGAACTAAAAAGCTAGGAATGTGATTCATGTAATAATTCAGTACTTTTTTTTTCTTTTTTTTTTCCATCTTAAGAGACGGTTGTATGATTTCATGAATGTATTTTAAAGTACAACAAGCCAGATGTGGGACCAAATCATTGTTTTGCAAGTCATAAATAAGTCTTTGTACTCAGGTCCCGAGTTCAGTCCCAAGTCTCAAACTTTGAGCGTTGAGTTCTGAACAAGTCATAATGTTCTCTTTACCAAATGTAATGCCTTATTAACAACAGATTAATAATCTATTAAATTTGCAGAAGTCACAAAAATTCAAAATATTCTATTTATTTGTTAAAACAAAATTGTTGCATTTCATCTGTATATTTCAATCTGCATGTTTCACGTATTGCAATTTGTTTTTGAATGCGAATGAAATGATTTGTCGCATCATTTTTTCCAATTCAGTTATTTCATTCAGTGACTTACACTTGACTATATGCTGTCAGATTGGTTGATACAAAGTGGATCTGGGGAATTAAGTGTCCTGAAATGAAGGGAAATTAATTTATTTGTGGCACACTTTTGAATAACATATACATACAATCTTTTGGCTTGGGGGAAGGAATCAAATATTTTCAAGTCAAAAGGCTCAAGTCCAAGTGAAGTCATGAGTCATTGGTTTAAAAGGAATAAAACTGTAAAGTCTGGTGTATGTCAGTGCTACGAACATAAAGGATTATGCATGAGAATGAACTTGAGACAATGGCCTTTAAAAAGGTATTTTTCCTACAAATATGACACTACAGGAGAACAGGGTAAAAAAAATTAACTAACAAAGAAGAAACCTCTTCAGTTGATTACTTACATTAAGACAATTATTTCTGAAATATATTATACAATATTTGTTGAATTTTGATCATGCTGTGCACTATGGGCTATATAAATAAATGAAATGAAATTTTATGTTACGTTAAATTCAAAATATGCATTTTCTAATTACATATGCACAACTGTAGAGAATAGAAACTGAACTAAAAAGTATTTTGGACATTTTCTTTCCACTAGTTTGACAGAAGACTTGTTACGGAAGCGAAATTGCCCAGAATCTCCAAATCGCGCATAAAAACAGTTTTCACCTGCAGCGTCTCTGCTTAAGATCCACATGGATTTGTTCAGCAGAGTTTCACATGTCATACTGTGAGACCCAATCATCGCTGAGGTTTACAAAATTATCTGACCAAACTGACATGACACACTGCGCTCACTGGATCACGAGGGCCATTGACTGCTCTGTATAATTAAAAGAAAGCACGTGAACTCACAGTCAGTAGAAGCAGCAGGTATTCTGTCCTCTAACACGCACACACACTCGCTGCCATGCACAGTAAGTGTGCCTGGGTGACGTGAGGGTCATGTAATTTGAGAGCGAGGCTTTAATTAGGGTTTGACAAAACAGAAAGACTGCCACAGGTTTCCACCCAAAACATCCAGTTCAAAGTCCCTAATTAAACACCTCACATATAGCCAATTAAAACTCAAATGAAAGAGGTTCTACTGTAAGAGACATCAGCACAATCAATGCTGTGTGTGTGTGAGTGTGTGTGTGTGTGTGTGTGTGTGTGTGAGCGTGTGTGTGTGTGAGTGGAGGTAGAACTGTAATTAGTTGCTGCTCTGCCTGTACTGTCAAAGTGTACACATGATATAATTCAGTAGGTTTTCACATGAACTGTGCAGAGTTGTAACTCTTTACTTATTAATAATACATTGTGAAACACAGAACATTTATGTTAAATGCATTGTGTGAACCTGGACCACTACTCGCCAAATAATATTAAAATGTCTGTGCACTTGTTCAACTTAAAATTTATCGTCCCCGAGGGTAAAACTTGTCTTGGTCAAATACACAGAACACACAGACTCAGAAAGAAGATACATAATAAATGACATGAATACATTAAGTGACAACAGGAAACCTTGAGTATGCCATTACTAAAAGCAACATCATCAGCACACAGTTTTTAAATGGTAAACTAATCATCAGCTGGATCACAGCAAGAGTTTAACATTTTGATGGCCTGAGAAATAAAGGAATTATTCAGCCTTTAAAGTTTAAGAAAGTCTCTTAAAAAAAGACTCAGAAAATGCTCGCTTACATGACATGAGATTTTTTTTAAAAAATTGCCACTAAGTTGCCATTAAATGTCAGCTTGTTATTAGTTATAGTACCCACCTAACTGTAGCACTGAACCTGTTTTACCATCTGAGCCTAAAGGTAACTTTGGTATTTTTCAATCTGGCTCCTGTGTCTAAGTGACTAATGAGAACAACGATTTTGAAAATTAGGTCTAGTATAGACTCAGTATTATGAATGTCAGTGTAATATTAAGAGACAGCTATATGATGACACTAAAAGTGTTCATTTTTGCCACTTACAGGCTCAGACTGTTATTAAAGGTGTCTGACAACATTATGAAAAGGACGCTACAGAGAGAGACCTTTTTGTTAAAGAGTAATATCTTATTTATTTAACAAAAACAGACCCAAAATTGCCAATGCCAAACCCACTGGACTCTGTTTAAACAAACTAACTTTATCATCCTGAAACTCACTTCATTCAAGTAGACAGAAACAAATAAGATTCACAAAAACCATCCTGGTTTATCTTTCCACTGTTTCAACAATCACCAACTCTGGTTTGGTTGAAACAAATATTCAATTCACACAGATGTGAAAATATGCTAAAATGTATAAATATTTAAATGAGTCTGGTGGGTTTCACAATGGCAATTTTGTGACTGTGTTTAGTTAAACAAAAAGGATCTTACTCTTTAACACAAAAGTCTACCTCACAAACATGTTCACATCCCAACTTGTCATATACTGCCACTTCGTCAGTGGACGTTCGACAAACGTGCAGTTTCTTTTGAAAATACACTTCTGTTTTCACAGAAAATGACCAGTTTCTGCTTCTTGAACACATACAGTCTTTTTCAAAATTGTCTCACAGTGTTAGTTAAACACATTTTAGATTTGCTTCCTTAGGTTTAGGTAACAAAAGCATGTGTCTCAGTTTAGAAAAAAACATGATGGCTGAAGACACTTACGATAACAATCTGAGCCAACAGTGTCAAAAATAAGCACTTTTAGTGAGCGTGCATTGATGATGTACAATTGCCCTGAGTGATCACACTACAGTCTGTTTCACTGCTGCTGGCTGCTGCTCGCTAGCTCAATGCTGGACCAGTTTCAAAAATCGTTGTTACCATTATTTATTTAGATACAAAAACATGGGAAAATATGGTCAAGGTTGAAAAAAACATGTTACCTTTTAATGAATGGGTGTGTAAGGCTTTCTTCTAAAGTTTACTCACATGCAGTATCTTTAATTGTAGTGATATTCAATTTAAAAAAAAAAAAAAAAAAGTTATCATTCCACTGGATAAAATAGTCACAGGGCCATAAGTAGAATCACTTTCCAAACACTATGAGCGAGTCATCTGCAAACTTCAAAATGTGTCTACTTTTGCAGTCATCGGTGTACCTCATGTGTAAAATACATGACCACTGAAGAAGCACAACATGTCAGAGAGACATAGACCTGTTGCGCACGCACACAAACTCACAAATGCCACTTTAGCTAAAAAGATGAGCTTAATAAGGTCACGAGATGACATTTCAAACTGCTGCATGACACATGTATGTCATCCTAACAGCTGTACAACAGGCTTAAGATGACTTGAAAACCAGATGAAAAATGCTTTGTTTCTTTGTTTTACTTTTTTACACTTCATTGGTGTGTTGAAATAGAAATAATAAGTGCACATATTCAGCATAAGGTTTTTATAAAAAAAAAATAAATAAATAAAAAAAAAACACACAAAACACAGAGATTTGAGATTCTGCGTGTTTTTTTTTTCTTCCACACACGGCTGGAACAGTTAATATATGAAAGTCTGCATACAGCACATGGTTACCTATGATCTACATTACTGGAAAATAGCTGTACATTTATCATACTAATGAACTCTGAGACCTTTTCCAAACCACAGAAGGCAGCTTTACTGTCTTTTTTTTTCTCATCACAGAGTTATGCTGGGTCATACACCAGAGAGCCAGTTAACCCCGTCTAAATGATGAGAAATCGTATTTGTGGAAAAAGCGGCTTATAATGAATAGGAACAGATGGAAAACACAGAAAAACAAACAAGTGTCATATGAAAAGAAAAAAAAACTGTTGCCTAGAAACAGCCTCTGCTAAACCTGAGTCCCCGACCACCACCACCACCCCCCACAACACACACACACGCACACCACACACACACACGCACACACACACACACACACACGCATATGGAGCTATGCGCACCATGGGAGATAAGATCAGATGCTTCGAGAAAAGTTCGGGTTATTTCTCACTGTTCCTTAGCAACAAGTTTGCTTCGCCTTCGCCATATCTCTGTCGGCGCCGCTGGAGATTAATAGTCAGAGGCAGAAATTAGGTCGACCACAAAACTTTAGCAATGTCTCAGAAGTTTTGTTTGTGTTTCAGAGCAGAGTTAAAATTGGCATCACCTGAGTTGGACCACCGGCAGATAAAAAAAAAGGAAAAAAAAAAAAAAAAAAAATCTGCTGATTATGTCGAGGTACAACATGATAAGAGCTGCTGATCACTTGAAATCAGAGAAATTCTTCATTATATTTTAAACGTTCAGGTATTTGTTATAGAGTTGTTGAAAGTGACTAAAAATCAGTGCAGAAACAAGTGCAACCTGCCATTCCTACATTAAAAAATTCAGTAGATTTAGAAATTGTTTATGTGAAATTTGTTATATTTTACCTGTAGTGATGGCAAAGATGTCTTTTAAGGGATACTTCATTGAATTTCAACCAGTTTTGTACAAAACAGTGTGGGTTGTAGTATGTGTAAATGAACTGTGGTAAACTTCCCTCCTCCTAACCAGAGCCTTGCTTTCCCTCTTATCCTCTTTAAAATTCATCACTGCAATTACGGGACACACCCTTGCCTACCGAAAAAAACCCAAAGAAACAACTGTTCCTTCGGTGAGGAGGGATCAGCTTTCTTTTTTAATTTATTCATAAAGCTCTTTTACGAAAACTCCCCAGATCTCATACCCTGCTGTCTTTGGAATTTTCATACTATGCCCCAGATACTTGAAAAATGCTTCAGCAAAACTTTTTTTTTTGGTGTTTTATTTAGTTTTACAGAAATAGACAGATCAGATGACTGTTAATAATCGAATTATGCCCACTAACCGCTACCCACTCAAGCCCTACCTTCCACAACAAATCCTCTATCCCCTGGCACAAGTAATTAAAGATAAAAGAAATGAAAAGAAAAATTAATAAGGGACAAAAAAACATTTATCTTCAGCAAAACTTCGACATGCCTGCATTACCGCTGAGAGAATCTAAAGGTTTAATTGGTAGCCTTATTGACTGTAGCTGTCATTGATTTTAGTTTGTCTTTGTTTACTTGATTTCACATGAAGGAAACATGAATTCTTCTTTAATTGCTATTTGTTTTAAATTGTGTGCACCTCTGCAACCTCTGAAAATGAGGTTCTCCCTCAATGTGTTTTCCAAGGTTTTAAATAAAACAAATGATGATGATGACATCATTATTTTTGTGAATGTATTATATTTTACCTGCAGTGATGGTAATAAAAGATTTAATTTCAAGCTCTATACGAGGGGCCTTCATATGCCTGCTATCATATCCTGGTGTCTTCAGAGGCAGATGGTTGCTCTTGTCATTACTCTCCAGGTATGCTTCTTTCTCACATCAAAATCAATTCAGGATCACACTAAAAAAAGCACCATTGATCTGAGCAACTCCACTACACCCTCGCATGTTTTAGAATATGAAACAAAAGGAGTGTAACGAAAACAGATGGCAACCTATATTTGCATTGGCAGAGAATCTTTTACATTTAACCCTCACACCGCGAGGGGCTTGGTTGGCAAGGCAACAGATTCTGCGGTCTGTTTCCCATGACTGCATCTTAATAGTCCAGATCAGCCTCCTTATCCCTCCATCTTCCTTGAGTAACAAGTGCAGGAAGGCGAGCCATGTGTTCAGGGCTTTAGTGTTACGCTGACAGGCAACTGGCAGCTCACCACATTCTGCACCATATCTCCCAAATCCATCCCCAAGATCAATTTAATACTGCCCGACCTGCTTGTAACAATTTGGGCCTTAAATAAATCAAATATATTTGAGCTTAGTTAGAAAACTCTACCCACCATCCAAGTATTATGTTCCTCTCAAACAATATATTTCCAAAAATGCTTTTTCCTAAACCCTTATTTAAACCCCCTTATCAGGTGAAAACACATTCTCATGAAGAAATTTTTAAATGCGCAGTCACACTTTATTACACTTGTTGGGATTTAGGTGACGACACAGATTATTTGTTCATTTATGCCACTTTAAGTGGGCATGTGAGGGCATCTCATGCACCATTAGAAAACGGTGGCTGAGACTGCAGGTTCTTTGTTCTCTGGAACAAAAGGACAGCCATGTGCCCTCAGCCTCCGCGGTGCTTTACCGTTCACGAGTCCCTTCTCATGGACCAGTCCTCAAACATGATTGGTTCACTACTGTGACTCCCAAAGATGTCACCAAGCCAAGAAGAGAAGCATCTGCCTTCTTCTGGTTCTTGCTCCCAGACCTCCTCAGAGGACGGTTGCAGGTTTGGAGGACCTGTTACGCCCATCCCCCACTCTCACACCTAAGCTCTCAGCAGGAGCTGCAACCTTTCCTCAGCTCAACTCTACTAACCTGAAGTTACGTTAGAGAAGGTAGAAAGCCAGAAAACTAACTTCTCAAGCAACAAGGAGAACAGAACAGATTTAGCACTGAAATGCTTTATCTGTAAGGATACCAGGACCGGCCAGCATCCCCCTGTATCTTTGGATTAGTGCAGCAGAGACTGAACCAGGACCCCCCTCTTCTTCAGCTGACAAGACAAAGAACTCGTGCCAAGTAACATCTGGGTATAGCATTAGGATATAAGCACAGGCTAAGCAAGACTTTCTGCTTCATCTTTGTCATGTGTATCATATATTAATTTAATGCTACCGAACGAGTAATTGTTGAGATCTGTTTGTAATTATGTAATCGGTTAGTTGGATTTTAGTTTGCTAAAGCATTACACAGAAAGGGTCTTGCATGCAGCTAAACATCCTTTTTATTAACAAAGGATCTTTTGTACATCGTAGATCCATACATATCTACCCACAAATTGGCTCTCAACAGCACACAGAGAAGGAACTTTATGTTTGTTCCTTTTTGTGGTCAGACAAGGCTTCCCCCGCTCCGAGGCCATCTTTGGCATCTTGTTGTAGTTTATGCTGTTTGCCAAATCACCTCTGTCTCCTGGTGAGTTCATGCTCACACCAAAATCACACACCTCCTCTTTGTCCCTCTTTTTCTCTCTATCTTTCTCTCTCTCATATACACACACATTTACACATCAATACTAGTATATATACACTTGTATATATTAGTATTCCTTGTGTATTTTTATTTTGCTTTCTTGTGGAATAAACGATTGTTGGAATCATACACGCTGTCTGCTTAATACAGTACAAGAATGAATTGCCAAATACTGCGTCAAAATGCTTCACCCTCTACTATCACGGTATGGTAATTTTGGTTATAGTTATTAATTTAGTAATTAATCAGAGTTCCAAGTTAATAGTTTTGTGTAGTTTATGAGACTGATTTCATTGATCGCCTTTCATTTTTGGTGCTCCATGAGGTGATTTAATGTAAATTAAGTTACATTCTTTAAAATAATTAATAATTATTTTTAATAAGCAATAATGATAGATTAAATAGTTTAAAATCATTATTTATTTATTAGTTATTCATTAATGATTATGTTTAATAATCAATAATTATTTATTATTTCTAATAGCCATACTTTAGACATTTGGTGAACCATTATGAGGTAGAGTCCTAAAACAAACCTAACACCCTAAACTGGTCATTTTCAACTTTCCAGAGAAACCGAAGGATTAAGTATTCCTGAGTTCAGACAATTCCCCCTCTTCTTAAGCTTAAGAGATCAATTCAAAACCCATCAGACTGTCTGAAAGGGGTCATTAAACTGAAAACAGGGCTGCATTGTTCAGCTTATGGAAATCTGATGTTTTTGCAAAAGCATAGTTTTCACAGTACTGTGATGATATGTGTCTATCACACTGCAAATGTACCCAAACTTCAGAAATCTGACAGAAATGAAAGAATGCATACTCAATCTATTCATTGTATAACTTAAATGCATTTAAGTGTGCATTCGCACACTGGAAGAAATGCCCAACACATTGTCATCCCAGGTTGTCACATATCCCCACTTTGTCAGTGGACTTTCACAACAACATATTGCACTATAAGTATCTGCCTGCATCTGCTGGTGACATTCTGGCATGAGGCAACCAATGCCAGTATGTCAACAAAAGCATGTTGTTATGTTTAGATAACAAAAGCACACGGTAACCAATATATTGTGACGTCAATACAGGCACATGGTTAGGATTAGGCGACAAAGGCATGGGTAGTTAGGTCCATGCAATAAAAGCACAAGGTTGGGTTTAGGAAAAAACAGCATGGTTTGGCTCTACATTAATGAAGTAGGTGAACGCCAGGCTCTCAGGTGAAAGTCCTGGGTTTGATGGACCCATCCACTGCCCCTTCCACCTGCTCTATAAGGGCCTTTGCACTCCTTATATTACATTGTTACCATCAACATTTGAACCTGACACTATTCAGTGGCGTATCATATGGCCGTTACAGGTTCTGTCCAGCCACGTTATCAATCAGCGCCACCCATCCACATATCACACTGCCATGACAAGTACCAGCTGCACAACCAGTGGTGTATTATAACACCACAAAAGGATCTGCACACCTGCATTACAAACTGATGTTGCCTGGCAGCTTTTGTTGTCTGTATCTTTTGCCACAATCACAGACATAGCAGTTGTATTTGACAACTTTGGGATAAGAATGGGCTGAAATGCCAAATACCAGATACAAACAGAGGGCAGTGTTTAGTGACTGGTGCTCACTTCATTGATCTAGCAACAGCTGATTTTTTCTCCATTTACTTGCAGAAGGTGCTGGATATAACATATTTACCATCTACTTTCGAAATTACACACACTGACCTCACACAGTAGAAAATGCCTAGTCACCAGAAGAAACTGTTGCCATTGTACATTTAAATCGTGGTACATTACTTTTGTACATTTCCTTCCTAACTTCCTAACAGTAACCAAGTGGTTGTTGGGTCTAAACCTTACCATGTCTTAACCACTACATTGTTGAGACATAAAGAAACATAAAGTTAAAATGTATCTGCGGGGCGCCTGGTGGCTCAGGGGATAGAGCAGGTGCCCCATGTATAGAGATAAAAAATGTATCTGCTACATAATAATGTACAAATATAACATATCAGTGGTTTGCAGAAATGTACAATGACAACATTAATCCTGTCGACTGGGTTGAAAATGCAAAATAAAATATATTCTACATATTGACTTGGTTGTATTGTCAGATCTTTGTAAAAGAAGAAAGTTAGCGAAAAACTTTATGAATCTACTGCACTGCATTCAGAAGCAGCATGCCTGGAGTTGGCACAAACCGTAAAAAAAAACAAAACTCTTTTCTGATGAAACAAGAGTTGAACTCTTCAGCTGTAACCAAAAGAGGTACATCTGGAAGAAAGCAGATACAGCTCATTAAACATTTAGCATGAACCAGTGAAGAAGCTGGTGCTGAGACAGTGGGAATGGAATAAGAGGCAAAACATAAATGGAAATACATATGAGAAAAGGTCCAACAGGACCTGATCCTGAGAGCAACCAAACCTACATCGGAAAGGTTTCTGTTAACCATCACAGTGAACATCAAATCTGCTTCATTTTGTTTCAAAATTCCATTGTCACTGTGTTATAATGCAGGTTTTTGTGCTTATTGATTTAAAAAGCCTGCTGGGTATTTTCTTACGGATATAATCCAACTTTGACAAAGTTAATTGAAACTCGATCAGTGGTATGGTCCTTTAAATGACAAAAATAACTTTTTTGCTTTCTTGCTAAGAGAGAAAATCAATACCACTCGTATGTCTGTGTGATAGCTGCAGAGCTAGAGCTTTAGAGTAGTTGGTAGGCGTATACTTGAACTGTTCAACATGATCTCATCCCTAACTGTCACATTTTTCCGTTTGGGCAGAGGCTCTGGGCGTTACTTAAATGAAGCCGCTGGAAGCCTTTTGCATTATGTCTTGATGCCTAAGTGGTTGGAAGACAGGTTTAGGCAACTTAGTTAGGAAAAGTTTGCAGATTGTACTAAAATACACCTTGCTTTGAGTGATACAAACACAACTGGAAGGGCAACACAAAAGATTGTAGGTGTCACTAAGAAAGACCTTGTTTTGGGTGACACAAACTCGAACAGAAAGGCAGCAGTGTGTCACTACAAAACACCATAACCAATATTTGTTGGTCTTGAACATCACTATTCAAAGTCTGGTGTTGTACTCATCAACCTCCTCTCCCACCCACCTTTAGCGGATTCTCACGCTCTTAAAACAACATCCATTGCTCCCAGCATCTCATGATGACGTGGATGGGTTTACATAAGAGTTGGTGGAAAGCCTGGTGCATCTCACACAGATGCCAAAGGTACAAAGACTAAGAGAAAACCTCCAATTACTAAATGTGACAATTTGACATGTATTTGGACAAACTCAAAGCAATAATTACTTTTCTTAATCATCTGTTATTTTGCAAGGATTTTTGAATACATGATTACTCAGGCTGTTCTGATACACAATACGGCTCTATAATTTGTAAATATCTCATGTATCTTGAGCCAGTAATTTGCATATAACCTGCATACGTTGATGGGACTAAAGAAGGAAGTTGTATAAAGACTGAAAGTCAGCATATGGAGGCAGGTTGGTGTGGTAGATGGGTTAAGGAAACAACCATGACAAGAAGAAAAGTGAAGCAGCTTCAGTGCTTCTGGAGGCTCTCTACTCGTACCTGAGAAATGTGTAAGGCGTTTCTGGAGACCAGGGTAAAAAAGATAACATTTTACTATGTCCATAAAAACTTTTCAGCTGTTTTGCAAAAAAGCTCTGCTTCAACTGAGTGTAAAAACTTATGTGTAATTCTGTTTCAAAAGGTTTCAAAGCAGCCAGTAACTGCAAGCCAATTAAGCTGCATCTGATTCTCATTATTACTTTTGGCCCAGCTGAGGGCAGGCTGGTAATTTGGGATCTCACCTGATTGGCAGATCAGTCTGCAGGCTCCACCACTCACATTCATACATTGACACTAAAACGGCTCTAACAAGCCGCTGAAGAATAGCAGCTCCGCTACAGCTTGTTAGAGAAATTCAATTTCAAGGAACAGAGACTGCATCTACTTCCTAAAAGTCAATGAATAAATGAAATCGCTACTCACAAAGGTTTGGTCGTCTGAAAAGACACAGTATTACTGGTTTAAAAAGGGAACATGAGTCAGGCCAGATAAACAATGGTGAAAGTACCTCAGCTGGAAATGCACTTGTTAGGATTCATGTCACTTTGGGACTGTTAAGATGTTTGATGTGCCGCTGGCTATCGCAGGACGGCACCTCTGCTGTAGATGTGCTTTCAAACAGGGAATGAGTGTATCAGCAGTATCACAAAAGGGAGAGTACATCTGTTCACCTCCTCCCTCACAGCAAGACTGACCTCTGCAGCTGTCTGTAAAAGAGGCCTTTCTCTTTCATGTCTGTCTATTATTCCTCCTTAGCTTCCCTTATTATTTTCCCTCGTCTTTTTTTTCTCTCTCCCTCTTCGTCTGTCTTTTCGTGTCCCTCCCCCTTCACGCTTTCTCTCCTTGTGGTCCACACGCTGCTGTGTTGCCTGTATTTCCCTCAAGCAAATGAGTTTCTGTGTAATGGTACCTCCTCCTCACCTGCGCACGAGTCGCATGCACAAGTGCAAAAACACATACGTAAAGAAATGCTTAACTACCTTTTGTGCAAGGAACTGCCACAACATCCGCGATGTGCGTGTGTCAGCTCATATCACCCTGCAAGAAGGTGATAAAACACTGAGATTTTCCTGTGATGTGCAAAAAAAACCACTTGTACATGCTGTTGGTTTTTTTTTTTTTTACAGTACTTCCGATTTTCTGTTGCTCGCTTCCACTGAGCCTGCAGACACATATGACAGAATATTTGTATGCACTTCAGATTGTAAAATAGCAGATGAACATTACAGGTACAGAGGATATCTAACTTTCCTTTTCTTCTTAATATAGTCTGGCTCCTCCACACAGACTAAGATGATATACTGACACTAAAGATAGCAGGGGGAGAGTAATCTCAGTAAATTCCACCTCTCCTCATCCTCTTTGCAATCTTCTAAGACCTTTGTAGATATTCCTACAGGAATTAACTTGGTAAATATCAAAAAAACCCTTGAGGCCTTTTCAGCACATAACCAGCTGTGATGTTTATAATTTTGTGACTTAGTCCTAACACTCCTTTATGTAGAGAAGATTTCCAATGTGCTCACTATGATGGGAAGATAAAGACAAGGGAAAGCTAAACATCTGTTTCCTTGAAATTACATCTGTACACAAGTTATTTGAAACAGCAGTTATGTCATTTAGAGGAAAACAGTCTGTAGATCAAATGATATTTTCTATTAACAAAATGAGAATTTGTCAAGTTGTAAAAATGTTTATATTGAACGAATCAGCAAAATGTTCACTGACAATGTATTTCAATTGTTTTACGCCAAAATTGGCTATTTGGCAGTACAGTATCCACTCATAGTTACTACCAGAGGCGGAGTCCAGACTGACCAGGTCCGAGTCTTAAATTTTCAGTTTTGAGTTTTGAGTTGAAATGAATGCCATATCATCAACAGTTTGACTCAAGTCCGAGTCATGTGATCACTGACTTGGTGATGGCTTTTGGCCTTTGACTTTGCCTTTTTACACTTTTGCTTCTTGTTGTAAGATTTTGATAATTTAATTAAACTGTTGATTAATTAATGAATCTCCTATTTCAAACCGCTACATTTCGGACATCTAACCAAAAGCTCGTTGACTTTTTTTGACTTTTTTTGACTTTTTTTATGTTTTAGGACCCATTCATGGTGTAAGAGCCACTTGATCACATCCACATTTCATGCTTGGTAAAAATATTTGGATTGGTTTATTACATATGATATAGGTTCTGATTTATTTAGGCTACATAACTTTTTTTGAGTGTTTTGAGTGGAAGACATGTTTCTATTTGTATTAGGCCACTTATAATGTTTCTATTACATTGCAAGCTAAACTGTGTACCACCGTTATGGTTTAGTGCACATGACAAATGTGGATGGGATGACGTCATGCAAGAAGAACAAGAAGAACAAGAAGTCTGTATAGGTGTGGTTAGAAATACATTTTTGGCCGTGCATTATTGTGCTTTATAGTGTGGAACGTGCCTTTAGGGCATCAAGTCGTCAGTGGACCAGATGAGATGTAATGTTGAATGGACCGAGCCTGCTGTATTTTTCTGTATCTTTTTTTTTTTAAGTTTTTCTTGCCTCACATGAGCATTTGGATTTACACAAAGGAGCTGGGACACGTGACAAAACCGATGCACCTTACAGACTAAGTGGCATTTGTTGAAACGGCCACTATGCATGGGGTTCTCTGTGGTACGCTGGCTTTGTGTTCAAATCTAAAAATGTAAAAGAAAAAAGAATTGTTTGTGTTTTATCACAAGTTTTCTTCTTGACATATTAAAAAATAAAACAGCCACAGCGTACAAGCCCTACCTCTACCTGAGGATCTGTTCTCTTCCACCTTGCTGTTGCAGCATCATTGTTATCACAAAAACAAATCAAAGCCTATTATTTGGAGGTCAGTAAGAATCACATCTCCCCATTTCACTGACCACAATGAGCTTATATGTCTGTGCACTTGTAGCATTGTTGTGAATCCATGAGAAAGATGTTTTTTAGACTGAGATGAGGACTACTGCAGAAGCTATTGGACACATACCTCCATGAGAATTGAGTAATAACACACTCCTGTGGCTGCGAAGCATAACATGGTGGCATGTATGTGCCATGCTATAAATAAAATTTGATTGAAGGGATAATTGTTTGGCGAGGAGTTTCATCGCAGTGAACAAATACAAATACATACATTAAAACAGGCCTTCCACAGACTGCATTGTCAAACTTTTGAGGTGTTTGGAAAAGAGTGCTAATCAAACAGTCTTCTCTTTCAGTAACTGTCTGCAGTTGACATTAGATTAAAGACCAGCATGGACAGATGGAGCACTCTGACAGGTGGAGATGTCAGGTCTGAATAGACACAGTAGATACAGTGAATGTAAATGAGATCTTCTCCTTTCCCCTCAGTCTCAGTTCAGTAGGCTGTATATGGGCATGACATCTCCTTGTTGCTTTAGCAACAGAGAGAGAAAGCATCTACCACTCTCCTTCTTGTGGTAAAATATCCCTATGTTTCCCTTTTCATTAGAGACTATTCATTATTTATGAAGAGTAAGGGGGTGAGGCAAAACGCAGAAGGCATGTCAGATTTTTTTTTAAGCACTGGGGAGGGAGTAGTGTTTTTTATTTTGGCTTAGGGAAGGGACATTCAACTTTAAATGGTTGTATTTTTGCTTTTATGTTAAACACCGCCTGTCTGTGGGTTTGAAAGGCATGTTTTCTTTGAAAATTGTCAAAATTACTCCATTTATTAAAGCCCAAAACTGTAGAAATAGAAATTAAGTAATCAAATATTGTCTTATTTTCAATGTCAATGACTATAAACAATCATTGTAAAAAGTGTAGGTGCAGTAAGATAAGGCTTTAGCCTATACCTTCTTTGGTCAGAAAAACTTACACCAAACTAAATTCTGCATGTCTTTCCTGGTATGCAAAATAACCTGGCCCAGCATCGGCCCAAACTCGGCACACTGGAAGAAATAAATCAGCGACTTGGCCTAAATGCTACAGCAGAATCAGTTCAGGCTGCTGGCACTGCCATCACTGGGTTATTTAAAATTTGGACCAAAAAAACTAACTAACCAGATCCTGTACAAAAAAAAAATATATCAGATTCTGCTCTCCTGCATGCAATATGAAATAGTGAAAAACCAAGGTTTTTATTTAAAAAACTCCAGAGAGACTGTTCTTAACTTTTAACTTTTGAACATCAAAAGGTTGTTTTAAAAATGATGTTGTCACTGTACTGTGTAGACTACAGTTTATTTGGAAAAAGCAGTCATTATATGCAAAAGTTGCTAATAACAGTTGTGTATGCCTGTAATGTGTGTGAGTGTGTGTGTGTGTGTGTGTGTGTGTGTGTGTGTGTGTGTAAGCTTATTAAACCTGGTCATTTTGTTTTTGATAGCTCTCTCTCAATGCTGGTTGCTTGTTGTATTGGTTCCAATGGCTACAGTGAGTGTAAAACAAAATATCCTGACTTATGCTGAAGGGAGGGTCATACGTCACTCAGGGAGGCACAAGAAAAATGTTTGTAGCGTCAGGGAGGGTAAAAAAAAAAAACAACAACAGAAAAACAAATTCACATCCCAGACACCTCCCTCCTCTGATATATAAAGTACAGTCCTTTATCTATATGTGCATGAAGGCATGTGGGGAAAAACAGCATGTATTGTGTATTTGATTAAATATGTTTTTGTGATCAGTACTGAGGGAGCTATGTGGGTGGTTGCCACCATTAGAGTCCATCCTTTATTGGCTCATAACGCTGATCATTTGCATAACAACAAGACTCACACAATAACAGGTCCTTTGAATCACACTCTTGAATCTTCAAGCTTTTGTGCATGCTTTCAAACTATTAAAAAAAGTAGTTCATTATATATGTTTTTAATTCATACTAAAGAATCTGCAGAAAGACAATGGCTTTTTAATGACATCCAAGTTTGCTGGCACCTGCGTGCAGCTAGTTGGAGGCTGGTGAGTCTCCAACTGTAGTTTGTGGGAGTGTTAACCATATAAATAAACCCATGCTAAGTGTGGCATGCTATTGTCTCACCACCTCAGGTCCTCCTTTATCTCAAACACCCTCACCATGAGGATACCATTGTGAGGAAGAAATATAATGGGCAAAGACGGCAGCAAGGACACTGAGCGTTTACATGAAAGGCTTAACAAGATAGCAGGGGCCATGCTGTTCTCAAGTCTGTAGGCTTGTTTTCAAATCACAAATGACGGTTCTGCAGCAGTGATTCATGTACAACCTAGAAATTTCATGTGAATGACTCAGCACATATAGCAAACTAGGACGCCACAAATACAATCAAACAATCAAAGCCAGGCATTTGTTTAAGATTTTTCAAGTATGTGTAGGTTTTTTTTTTTTGTTGGTTTTTTTTTACATTATTGTTCTCCAAAGCGTTTCACCTCTGCTGAGACTTCAAGCTTGTCTTATAACAAGACAGGTGTCACATTTCTCACCGTTACATCACACACGCTGACGATCACTCTGTGTTTTGACACGGCATGTCAACTGAGATGGTTCAGAGGGTTTTAACATGCACATCAGACCAAACTGTATTTCTCAATACAATGTCTCCCTATGATGAGAAGACAATTCAACAATTGACTGACTTACTGTTGCTATGCCTGCCTGTCAAGCTTTACGATCTCGCCCTCCACACAACATGTTAGGGTTAATTAGTACTTCCTTTATGTACGAAAATAGATGCGTCCGTCTCAAACGTAGTCGTCACTGCCCTCATACTTTCATGCATCCTTTATGAAGGCATAAATCCAGCCAAAAGGTGGCACTAGAGTGTTACATCAAAAGTTACACATAACGACAAACAAGGACACGTTAAAGGAGATTGTAATAATTAACCTTTAATAATTAACAGTGTTGTAAACAGTCTATGAGGCCAATAAATACTTAATGTCGTGCGGATGGCAAATTCTTTTTATTTCCGATTTGTTCTGTTCCACCATTTTTTTAATTTTTTTTTTAAATGTCTTTGACTACTCCTATGGTCATATCTCACTATGGTACATTGATTTCCAGCGCTACTGCTCCATTTAGTCTGTATCCCTAAAGTTTCAAGAAAGGCTCCATCTATTCATTGTATGTATCTAACATAGAGCATAAATAAGCCCTCATGCAGTTCACAGTCAAAGATTTAACAATTGTAATACATAGTATTTTTTAAAATGTCTCTATCATACAAAACATGTACATGTGACTTTATTCAACCATTCAATGGCAGACTAAAAAGAAGCTCTACTCATCAAATGTGTTGACAATTTTAAATCCCTATATAATTTGTGGTAATTTTCTGTTGGTGACCTAAACGAATAGCAAAGGTCAAATTTATTTTATGAATTATTGTTAACATATGATCTAAAGATCAATCTTGCAAAAAAACAGAGCCATGTTGAACTAGTAAAAAGGGGTCTATTCGTAGAGTCGGTAACTAGTTGTTTCAAAGACCAGATCAAGTCTAATACAAAATTTAGGTTATTCCAATACTGATGATTTAAGCAGACTTTTAGATATAACAAGATCAGTAAAATGTTCCCTAATACTTCAGATATTTGTGTGAAGTGTAGTGAGAAAAAAGGTATAATAATTCTTTATGGGAGTGCGTAAGGCTACAGCTATTCTAGAAGAGTGTAGGTGAATTTATAAGACTTATAACTGAGAGGAAACTCCTTTACAAGCTGTACTGTGAATTGGTAATACCTAAACTCTTGGTTGTAACTCCGCATGAGTCACTGCTCACTGACTTTTACAAGCCAGAGGAATAATTGCACTATTGTGGCAGAATATAGATATGCCTTTTATGGGAATGTAGATAAAGAAACTGTCAGCCAGTGTTTACTCCAATACATTTATTTAACAGGTAGTAACTAGTTACTATGGGAAAAAAAATAAAAATCTTACATACAACATAAATTTAGCAATTACAATACATTGAGATTAGGATTAAACCAGGTTGCAAAATTGTTTGGCTTTTGACTCCTGAAATAAAAGCTGTCAGCGCCCCCTGGCATATTTCAGATGTCTGGGTACTTCTACACAGCTTACACCCCCTTTTTTTTTGCTTTGTGTTGTTTTTCTATTACTTTTTTGTATTGTATTTTTTTTTTTATCCTGTATGTGTTCTTTGTGATTTTATGTGTAAAGCACTTTGTAACGTTTGCTTTGATAAGTGCTATAAAATAAATAAATTGATAAGCGCTATAAAACAAATATTATCATTATTATTAGCAGCAACTTCTGACAAATTCTCTCCAGTCAAAAAAAAATGTCGAAACTTTTCATCACCACAGAGAAAAGCAAAACTCACTTTTATTTGATCTATATTTGCTGCTATTGTTTACCTGAATTCCTGTACATTATCCTTTTATCATTTAAATAAATTAATGATTAAATCAATAAATAGAAACAAGACTTACTCCCCTCTTTGGTGGCATTTCTTTCTTTCTGTCTTTACAATCAAATGAACACATCTACCAGTTTCTAGACTATGGCAAACACTACGTCATTGCACACGATCATTAAGTCGGCACTTACGCAAGCCACTTCCACTTCCCACTAATTGGTTTGGGAAGGCACTTAGTGTGGTGGACCCTCTGGATGAATGCAGAGAGGAAATGGAGAGGGAGAAGGTGTCGGAGATGGTTTGGAAAAGGCCCTAATGAGTTGTTAGCAATTCCACCAAAGAGATTTCCCCTTTTTATTCGCGGTTGGTTTAATCTAAATAACTGGTTGGGGCCTACAGAGATATTTGGTATTCCAAAAAAAATATTAGTGAAAGCCAGCCTAAATAAAAAAATATATATATATTTTGACTTCTTTTTTGCATCTCTCCTTTTCCATTACATTGCCTACAAATGCTTTAAATCTGACCAGTTCTGAACTTTTATGATCTGTTATCCAACAGAAATATTGTACTTAATCTCATCTTTTCAAACATTTTTGGTCATTGTTCTGTTTAATTAAAAACCTTATTCTGACCTCCATCTTTCCTGGAGTAAAGTTGCTGGGGTTAGGTTTAGGAAAAGACACATGGTGATGACATACCATGAAATGACTTAGAGTTCACACAGTTCAGATCACCAGTCTCCTGGGGGAAGTCGTGACCCTAACCTGCCTCCTTTAGGAACCATTTCCTTCTTAACTACTGTCAGTGCATTGGTCACATGATCACAGCCTTCCCATTTAAGTGAATTATGCACAAATTGTTGTCTTAAGATTATGTGAATATGTACAAATTTTGGTGCATGACAACAGTCTGCACTACTACAATGTGTTCTTAACCAAACAGCTCCACAGTCATGAGTCTTTCTCTGTAACCACAAGGCTAATTATGGATTTGAAGTGTTCAGGACAGCAGCACTGTGTGCTTCCAGTCCTGCTGTTACCTTTTACCTTTCATCACGTCTGTGTGACACAATAAATACCAGCAATCATTAGCATTTTCATGGTGAAGCAGGGCAATGAGTCATCCACATGTTGCCTTTATGAAAGAGTGGCGATAGCAGCGTTCAGGGAGTATTGACTCTGAGAGAGAGACTACATAAAGGAGCCTAAAGGTTCCTCGTTTCATTTAATTCTTCCTATTAGCAGAGTACTTCAATCCTGCCATTTCCTTTTCTCCCCTTGGGCTTTGTGTTGACACTGAGCAACCAATTCAGAGGCAGCAGGATGGGGTTTTTTTCTCCAGCAGAGAGAAAATTAAAAATAGGCTTTATACACGACAAAATCTTTTCTTAAGAAAAACAACAGCCAAGAAACTGTGCAAGCCATAGATAACATGTCACCGGGGGTTTCAGAATTAAGTTATTATAACCCAACAGTACCAGCATTTTCATTTGTCTCTTTCTCAAAGTATTTAATGTCCTAACTAAACTCTGTATGAGACTTTCCTGCAATAAACTTGTCTTTTTGTTACTTGCAGGAGATGGTATGATTCCAGGAATAGGACGGACATCGTTCAATAGTTTCAAAAAGTATTGACATTTGTTGATTGTGGAACCAATCAAGCTTCTCTTGTTTCTGAGGCAATCAGCGTCTGCCATGATTCATTCATCAATTTATTTGTATTGGTGATGAACCCAGGCTGTCGTGTTTATCTGCTCGTCAAAAATATACAGTGTACCATTTGGTTGTCCCTTCTTTTCTCTCTGTCTGTCGGAGAGACACTGCTCACTGCCAGCATATTGTGTAAGGATTCATCATGCTGCTGTTGTTGACAGATCTGACTGTCACACACTTGTCAAAATGCCACGCAGTGACAAGGGATGGTAAGAACGCATTCACGAGACACACATGCGTTAGTATAGGCGGAGCTGATCCGAAGTAGCCATGAAGGATGGAGAGCAGCATGAATCAAATCGAAAACATTTTTTGACATTTTAACAGTTCATTATAAGACACCTGAGTGAGGGTGAAGGGAAATCACTAAGATTACACTTATTTAAAAGATTTATTGTTTTTCATATAAAACTGACGTGGCATGACTTAAAGACTGTTGCTGTTTCTGGTCATTTGATAGACTAATATAGATGTTTTGCTTGTTTTGTATATTATTTTGTGCATTTTATTTTGTTGCTGCACAAAGGCTTACTTTAATGCCAGCATTGATACTGTCAAGGTATACCTTCTTTGAATATCTGAAAAGCCGAGGCGCTCTGGCTGCCAATGGCTAAAGCTATGTCCTCTATTTATCTGAGCACATTTTCAGAAAGCTTACAGATATGGATGAAATGGAGCAGCACCACCAGAAACTGTGGAGGCAGCGTAGCACAATTCAAGTAAGATACAACCCGGTAGATGACAAAGATGTTTAAAAAACGGTTTATCATAACAAATCGATAATTTAGTGAAAAGAATTCTCCACCAACATGACGTCGATGTATTTAATGACCTCACAGACCACCGCCGCCTGCAGTCCTGCCTCAATTAGAAGGTAAATTATTACGACCTCCTCCACCATCGCCACATTTTTTGTTTCCTGAAACTTCTGACTCTGCCCTCTCATCTATTCGGTGTATCTATGCAGAAATAAAGGACACATGAATGTATGTGGGTAGTGATTTTTACAACATTTGAAATGGATGTATCTACTTTCTTATGTAAAGGGAGTGTTAAAGAGCTTTAAAAAGGTCAAATGTAAAAGAATCTGTAAATTTATGGGAATGTGAATCTTTCAGATTAATTTGAGGAGTTCCTATCAGTTTGCATGTTCCACATTTTATTGCAAGTGTTTCATACAGTGTGGAACTGACATTAACCCTGGGCTTGCCCCTCAAAACACTCTGGTCTTGGTTATGGCTTGATTTCATTTTAGCTGGTCTTACAACTCTAGTTTCAGGAAATGGGAAAAATACAAAACAAGAAAGTGTCACATTTTGCAACAAGTTTTCTCTTGCTAAAGAAAATAAAAGAAAATGTGATGAATAAATATTCTATATTTAATCTGACTGCACCTTATTCACTAAATATTGTAATATTATAATTAAGTTGTGGACAAAATTTAACAATGTGCATTCTACTCTGTTGATAAATATAAATTGCTAAACATTTTGAACAATTGCTGAAACTCATTAAAGAATTTGTTTACTTGTGTGGCAGATAAAATGTGACAGATCTACTACACACAACCCCAGGAATGTCATTCGACAGACGGCATACTTGATAGCCCCATATGAGTGATCTCATATAAGCTTCAGGCATATGGTATTGTATAAATAGAGAGGAGGAGGTATTTGCAGGGGATTTTTTGGTGTGCAGTGGTGAGAGAGTTAAATTTGTGTTTGTGAGCAGGTTTAGTCTGCTGTGACTGAATCATGGAGATAAGAATAAGTGAGAGGGAAGCTGATCCGTCTTAGTTGTGCTTACTTTGTGTTCGTTATGTTTCATGAGCGCAGTCGGGACTGTGGTTAAGGGAGGGTTTAGTGGAAAGCTGTTTCACACACACAGCATGTACACAGTCCTTGCTCTAAGCTGCAGGCTTTACATTATTTTCATAGGCTAGTAAAACAACTATCGTACTAATAACTAAGAAAGAGACTGTGGTGGAAGAAACACACCACACATGCATGTTAAAGACATATACAACATTTGGCATTTACTCCTTCTTTTTATACCATAAAAGGTGAAGTGGTTATAAAGAAACTGATAATGATCCATTGACTAAGTGGTTAACAACCAGTGGGTCGACTTGTCAATGTGTGTAAAGTACAGTGAATTTTCAAGTTCGAGCTTTATTTTCAAAGTGCGGTTTCTTTTTATTCTTGTGTTATGTTTTATTCAATTGTGTTCTGAGCTAACGTGTTGTTTACAGTTTGCAAAATAAAAAGAAAAATGGGGTATTTTATCTAATATGTGGACCTTGAATTAATGACTAATGAGCATTCTGGACCCTATGGCTGGACCAGTTGGGAACCACTGGACTAAAGAATCACCAGTTTAGATTGTGGGATAATTCATTCATTTATAGAGATTGTCTGCTACTTATGTATGTATGTATTAATTTCCTAAATTACATCTACATTTCTTATTTATCATTTTCAATGTAGGTCTGCAGCCATGCCAGGTAATTGTATTTAATGATTTTAAAGTTTGTGTAAAGCCAGGCATACACTGTACAATTAAAGGCATTTTAGAAATGTTATTTTCCAATTCCAACTCCCACTTTACGAGTAAATTGTTGTGTAAAGCCAAAGCTAACCATTTATGTGCTCACAATGTGTTATCCGATCACCAAGCCAAGACCTGAGTGCCCACACTGTACGTGTAAAATAGGCAATTAAATGGCCCAGTGGCCCCTGCAGACAGTTCTGGCTATTGACAAGTGGCAATATAGTTTCATTTGAAAGCTACAGGGCTGTAGCAGGCCCTTGGGAAGTGCACCAAGCTTTGAAACCAATTGTAATTAAGCCGCCACATGAGGCCCAAAATTTTTTTTCATTGACTTATATGGCAAAAAAGACATCTGTAGTTCAGTGGATTCTATGGATTCAGACCCTGTGAAATGACCTGTTTAACTATCAGTATTTGAGCTATCAGGTCCAGTAATATTTGGAAAGTCTAGAAGAGCCACATGACACAATCATTTCAGCCACATTCAAGTGGGCAGAGTGCTATACCACAAGTAGCCAGCTCTGCCAGGTCCGATCATCGTGAAATTTTATACACAACCGTTGAGCATTTTTGGCTTCATGTGCCACTGAGGAACTTCCATAGAAATTAACAAGGCCGTGCACTCAACGCTGCATCCAGGTCTCTTTATTTATCCCTGGGCTGCAGGCAGGTGGAAGTTTGTTTGCTAACAGAGCTAAGGTTCCCAACAATGAAGAGACGAACATCCCAAAAAATGCTTAAACTTCCATTTCTTTAAAAGAGGGTAAGTCCAAGTCTTGATTCGCTCTCTCTCTTTCTCACACACACAAACACATTAGAGTTATTAAGTTAGCAGCACCAACAAACTAGGGTGTGGGCTAGACTGCACAACTGATGACGTGAAATAAAAACCATGAGCGAGACTCTACTCATGCCTCCACTTTGACCGTGAAGGAGCCTGACAACAGCTGACCAAACTTTCTGAAACATCAGAAATTCACTCTAATGGTTAACAACCATCGGGAGCACCTGATCAGGCTACTTACGCCACCTTTTACACTGCACAGCAAGCTACACCAGGCAAAGCTAAAATTCAGTCCAACTCAGCTTAAGTTACAGTTTGACTAGAGTTATAATAGTCTTTAAGGGGCTGGGATTTTACACTTCAAGAAGGTTTTTTCTATTTTGTTTTACACTTTATGAGCAATGAGCAATCTAATTAAAATTAGCAGAAGAAGTCGCTGCTGTAAGCTGAGTCTTCAGAGGATTAAAATGATTTTAACTGAGCTGAGAACATCTGCTGCATGTATTAACTGTGCTCAAAGTGACACATAAAATGAAATGACTAGCTCCTTTTTGTGTTTTTGTTGTTCTCGTTCCCTTCTCCTGTAGGCAACTGTTTTACAGATGGTACAGGTCCACTCTTATTTCACCCCCTCTCCATCTGTCTCCTCTTGTTTTTTTCTGTTTGTCGTGTTTACTTGTGCTATGTACACTCATGGCTCCTGGTCTGTATATGTGATAATCCTCAAACAAATTCATCATCATAACTCTGCAAGTCCAACGCTGAGCAACGCAGGTCCCTCTCTCTCGTTAGCTGTGTGTGCTTGGTGTTTGTTTACCTTGGTGCCCGGCGGCCCTGAACCAGATGGGTCGGTTGTCTCGGAGCCATAAAGAGGATATCAGAATGAGCCTCGTGCCAGCCAACACATAGTTATTAAACAGTGTGTATTCTGTGCTCAGTGAGACACTTGCAAGGTTCGCAGGCAGGATCCTCCACATGTGCTGAAAGTGAGCAGAAACAAAGACAGGCACATTAAATGTTAAAGGGACAATTCACCTCAGAATCAAAACTACATAGTTTTCCTCTCCCTGTAGTGCAATTTACAAATCTAGATTGTTTGGGTGTAAGTTGCTGAGTGTTAGAGCATGTATACATATAGGCATTTATAATTATCTATAGTGTATCAGTCACATTGTACATTGTTAATTCATCACTAAATTTTCCTGTGCAGTGCAGGGTGGATATATTTATTGTTAAGTCATATTCATCAGGATATTCTTCACTTTGGAAAAATCTGTACTGAATATTGTACCGCAGCAACGAGTGCTTGGATAATTTCCCAACTCAATCTGATCCTCTTGTTTCAACATGACTCAACTCACTGCCATCCTCTAATCTCAGCCTTAGCGGAGGCCGTGACTCATACAGAAAGCTTTTTCCTTTATCATGGGCTTTTACCAATTATTTGCTTTAAAAAACAACAGAGGAGGGATATATGGTAGGTTTTTGTCATAATAATAAATCTATTGAAATACAATTGTGAGTGACTGATAAAACATTGAAAGGAGATTGGTAAAATAATTCCCAGCTACAGATGCACAAAAACAAAGCACTCTAATGTTAAAAGAGTGCTCCACATATTTGGCACTGCACTCATATACAGTTACATTGTTGGAATCAAGATGAACAGTTAGTCCAGTACTGTTCATCAGTTTATAAAAATAAAAAAAGCAGAACCATAGATACAGTATTTTTAATTCTATCCATTCTGCTTCTTTTTTAAAACCTGGTGCCTACATTACCCACAATGCAAATCAACAGCCAAAAAAATGCTGGTAGCAGCTAACCATCAGCGGACTACAAAGGTCTTGTCAGTTCACTTCTTTTTGTCCAGGGATTTTCATTTTCAAACTTGTTGTCTTGTAGTCAAGTGATGTCACAAATCATAAGACAATGCAGCTCTCTCTGGAGTCCTACACATTTTTCGACTTTTTCCACATACGTAGTAGAAGCCTTCTCCCCGAGACCTGTAAACACACTTTTGTGTGTCACGTTGAGAACTGTGTGCAGACAACCGCTGAATCACAGAACACTCTGAATATTGTGAAGAGCTCCTTTAAGGTCGATCAAGGATCAACAATCAACAATCAAGGATTAACGATCGAGTATGACTGTGTAGTGTTGAAAGGCAAGAAATTGTAAATCGTTTTTTAGATAGGCTTCATTTATGCAGTGTGCATCTATACATAGATTACACTAAATTATAATAAATGTTCTAAATATTATTATTATTATTATTATTATTATTATTATTATTATTATTATTATTATTATTATTATTATTTCATGTTAAACAAATCTGAACCTGGAGGAGAACAATTAAAAACAGCAGTCAGTCATTTTTTGCATTTTAGTTAAGTCAATATTAATTGTACTGAGCCAAACACAGAAAGTTTATTTATATGGCTCATGAAATCTGGAAAGGTGATGTTTTAAGGAGCATAGTAATGTAGTGGCAAAAATCCCTGCATCATGTTGTTTGGCATTTACTATAATTTTTCAATATTTTCTCAGATAAAAGTTCGACCACCAACACTGGCTATACAAATAATGAGTACATTAATCAATAGGTTTTTTCAGTGCCATAACACTTCTGGCACATACTGTGCAAAAAAAAATAAAAATAAAAATAAAGTGAAGAGACGAAGCTCCTATTTTCTCTGTGATGCGGGATCAATTTTTGCCTTTAAGGCCTTTAATAATGACAGCAACAGAACATCCAGTGATGAATACACCCATATGAAGGCAATGTTGCTGAAATGCATGTGGGGCTTTAACATTTGTGCTTATTGTGCCCGGTGTCCTGTGTTCCAATGAGAAATATCCAATATAACTCCACTTTGACTTAATGGACCACATAGTGATTTTTGTCCTGTTTTCATATTTTTGCCAGTAATGTTGGAAGATGATGGCTACCAAGACAGCAGGTGAGAATATTGAAATTTAAAAATATTGAACAGCAATATGACTTCAAGATAGAACAGCCACAGTGCTGTTTATTGAGGCAGTGAGTATTTTTAGATGTAGAACAGATCAGGGATCACAGCAGAATACAAAGTGTATCTGCAACTCAGATGCAGTATCACAAATATATACCAAGATAGATTTCTCTTAGAATCTCCCACATGTGAAATATTATAAGACATAACAAACACAGTAAGTCAATTAAAACAACCTGGCTGAGTATTTAATGACTGGTTCATAATATAAATACACCATTTGACCATTTGAAGACCATTTGCTTCCTGAGCAACTTTAATTCCTCTCAGATTGCTGCCGTAACAGTGCTGAATGGTAATCATAGGATATTCAGTCATTCATCAAAAAGAAACACATTCAGTCCTTTGAGGTCTGAAGCAGGGGGAAAAAAGTATTTATCATGGCTCTTTGACTTCTCTGGATCAATTTACTCCATTATGAAGCTAATACTAGTCTCCTGGTGGCGCTAGAGGAAAGTCAGTGCATCACCAAAATCATTAGGAATTATCTTCTGAGCACCACAAATGTCTTTGCAAAATCCCATTGTAATCTATCCAGTATTTGTTCAAGATCCAAGATTACTTTATTTGTCCCTATAGGCAAATTTCTCTCAGACATAAAGGCTGAAAATACATATATATACCTTATACATATGTACAGTGGCCACAAGTGGCTTCACAAATTATGCCAAAACACATATTAAAAACCAAAACAAATATAACAAAAGAGCTTCGGTTTACTGTAGCCTTTTTTTTCATTTGCAGCACTTTTTTATTTCTGAAGCTGCAGCATGTTTCTCCTAATGGAAACGTTTTGGGGTCATTGAAGCAAAATTGCTCTTGTTAGCTAGTCAAAGGAATGGATGAAAGGTAGAACAAAACCTGTCAACACAAAGGGAACTGCAAAGAAGAATGACGTCTTTGCCCATGTTGGTCAGCTAAAGTGACGTACATGGCTACGTGTGCCAATATAGATAGTTACAGTAATGGATGGCCTACTACAGCAACTTAATTGGAGCAAGAAATGGTGTGTTCGATCCTGCAGGTTGGTTGAGTTGAGGAGGTGGCGGGAAGAATCAGATGTGAAGTGTGAAAGGCCTCATTATAAACAGAAGCACACCAGCCCTGCTCCACTAAAAGCTGACAGTCACATTACACTGCGTGCGTGTGTGTGTGCGTGCGTGGTTTATCGCATTGAGAGATATTTCTACACAATGTTACATTAAATCATTTTTTTTTTAACAATGAAAGATCATCTCAACTAACTGGAATCATTAAGTTTACATATTTATGCCATAAGAAGATTTGATGTTGAACATAATAATGAATAATATTTAACAAAATGATGCCGTAACGACATGTTCAATAATAACATTTATGCACAGCTGCTGCGTTTTTTTGGTTTTGTTTTGTTTTTTTTTTAACTGTATCACATGCCTGGATACCCTTATTTTTACATGATATTATTTTTTTATTGTGATTTTATCTCACATTACATTTTAGTGATTAAGAAAATATAAAAATGTAAATCTAAATACATACAGTAAATTTATTAATCCTTTACTGAGGCATATTGTGAGGATTTTTTTTAAATGTAATTTATTTTTGTGCCTTTTCATTTTTCTCTGCAATGACAGTTTTTTCTCCACCATTTCCCAACTTTGGCTGGTTTGCTAAAACAATAATGGCAGCTGAGCCAGCTGAGACTGAACTGATCTTTAACTGCTGGAAGCTGCAGCTCTGCAGAAAAACCCTTTCAATGTTAAAAAAAAAATGGTCTTTTTCACAGATTTATTTTTTTCCTCACTACTGTTACAGATTTAAGAACAGCAAATTTATCACTTAATTTTCATCCATGTGTTTTTTTTAATGGTGTGTGAAAAGCATTAAAGCCTCACATGACTGCTGGCTATAGATTTTTGGTTACAGTAAATTACCGTAGCTGGTTCAGGGGCAAAAGGGGGAAGCTTTTCTCTGTGGAATCAGTAGATGACTGGTCGAACGCCTAAATGGACCGCTAGATGAATCATTCCCCTGATGCACTAATCTAATGGCTCATCACTAATCTATAATTGACTACGATCTACTTTTGGAAAAATAGCATGAATTAATCTAATTAATCGTTTGCAGTGCATGTGTGAAAGGGGCTTTAGTTTCCAGTGAAAGTAATTCACTTTTCCTGTTATCATATATGTTATTATATTTCCTTTTAGTTTTTTGCTACATCTTCCTCAGTTCTTTTGGATAAGTGATATTTTTTATAGATAGTTGAACATAAAACCAAATTAATATTTGGTAATCTTTGAACTAGAGATTTTTTTTTTTCTTGTGTAGCCCCGTGTTTAGCAGATCAGTCTATAGTGGTGTTCCTGAAAAACAGAACTGTACACTAAAAACAAAAACTAGAAGATATTCTGCTGTCCTCTTACTGTACTGAACTGGAGACAAATAAAGGGGAACAATAAAGTAAGATACAAAAATATAATTTCTTTTTCCAGACTAAGATGGTATAAAATCTCTGCTCAGTGTGATGCTGTAGGCAGAAGGGTTGTACACATTCACAGAGAGCTTGTGTGAATCCAGCCAAGCAGATCTGACTCTAACCGCAAGGAGAAATAAACATGCAAATATAAGAGTTTAGAGCCAAACAAAAAGTAGCCAATCCACTGGGTCTTTTAACTGTGGGTGAAGATAAACGGCAGTGCTGAAATGATCCTATCATAAACAATAACTAATATAGTATTTCAGCTATGGATAAAGTGATGAAAACAACTAATTAAGCACATATTGTAGCATGGTGTTGGGGGTGATGATGGGACATATTTCCAGCACGACACAAGTGGTCCTGTAAAATGGCCCCACATTAGTAGGCCGCGTCTAAAACCCTGCAGAACATTAACTGGTCCAAATGACTCCCACGAGATGACTGCTCATACCATGGCAGATCCACCTCCATTTTTAACACCTGGTAAAAAAAAAACAAACTGTGGGCTGAATGCATTCTTTGGCTTTGTCCAAACCGAAACTGGTCCAGATAGAAAACAAAGACAATACATCTATGCACACAATTTTTTTTTTTTTAAATGTTATGTCCTTACACAACATTGTGCATGTTTCTGAGCTTTTAGGAAAATGTTACCTGTGTGTGCTTTTCAGTGTGTTTTAATGAGTTTTTAGTGTTCCCCCGTTACTAAGTTATGTTGCTAATTTTGCAGTTTTTGTGATCAAAGCTGCCGCCCAGGCAGCATGTTTGGGCTGCTACTGAAAGAAAAGTGCCTGTCAGGTCTTCTTTCACACAAGAGACGCAGCTCAAAGTGATGAATATCAACATAAACAACTTAAAATAAACTGGAACATTTCACTCTTTATTTTTACACTTTACTTTATACAAGGGTATGTCTGCTTACAGCTACATCATAGAGAGTAATAAAGCATTTATTACATGTTTATACTGTGCTCATGAATGCTGAATAGTGGAGGTTAAAATAAAGTGTTACTAAATAGGCTCGTTAAATGCAGGAAACCAAAACAACTTTTGTCTTTTTCTAATACATACACCTATACATTTAAAAGGGGGAACTGGTGCTGCTTTAAAAGATAGAATGGCAGAAGTTAGCAGGATTATACGACCCAACTGCCAGAATAAATGTTGGCAATGTATGTTTCTGCAAACCAAGGATATGTGACATTTGAACATTTCATTAAGCTGACCTGCTGAAGCTCTACATTTATTTATATTTCACCAACGCTGTGGTTAATGTGTGGTTATGTTTACGCATAAAAACCACCTGGTTATGTTTAGGTAAAGATCATTTAATGGCTTAAAATACCCAGTTTTGTGATCATATCTCACTAATAAAACGCCCAGTGTTGTTTGTTGGTCTCGTTCAGTTGTCACCGCTTGGCAACCGCCTTACTTGTTGTTCTTTTTTTTTTTTTACACCATCCACTATCCCTTCCACCTCATGATGACAGCCAGCTCTTATACATATTATCTGAACTGCATCACTATAGAAATGTTAACATTGCTACATATGAAACGTACAAATGTTGCAGAAATGTACAACGCCACCATTTTCTTCTGGTGACTGCTGCGTTGCAATGAACATGATTTTTGTTATTTTCAATCTCAGTTTATCTGCTATCATTTTCTTGATTAATCGATTAATCCTTTGATTTATAAAATATCTGAAAATATTAAAAGATTATTAGGACAAATTCTAAAGCTTAAGATGGTCATCAACTCACTTTTTTTGCCCAAATAACAGTTCAAAACCTAAATATTCAGTTTACTGTCACGCAAGACAACGAAAAGTGAAAAAGAAAAATCTTCATGGTTAAGAAGCTGAAACAAAAAAATGTGAACTTCTGTTGTTTTCGCTCTCGCACGCTTTAGGTGGGACAAAAACACATATGAAATGGTGGGTTTGGGGGTCCTCTGACAGAAAACTTTAAGCATCAAACCAATATGTGCCTTTTCTGCATCAATTTATGGTGTAAATGTCTTAAATATTGTCAAAATAAAAGCCCCCCCCCTTAATTTTACAACAATGGATAGAAATGTATCTTACAAAGTGAGTTTCAGTGGGGGTTTAAACACCTTATTCAATGCTGCTGTCCTCAGCTCAGAGATAGAGAACTGTTCCTGATGGAGCCTGAGCCTGTTCCAGAGACTAGGTCCAAAACTACAGACGGCAGCTTCACGGCAGGTATTTGTCAGAGTTTTGGGTACAGCAAGCAGCTGAGCAGAGAATCTGTGGCTGTAACGGCTTAACGACAGACAAGTATCAAAGTCTGAAACTATCCCAAAACTAACTGGAAGCAAGCGTGGAGACTTCACAACAGCAGGATGCGAGCTCCTTTTCTTTCAAGCTGTGATGATTTATTGGCTCATTTTGGAGATCTGCAGGCAGCATCGTAAAAGTTTTCAAAGAGGCATAACAGTATTTCAGATGGAGACTATATTACAGCTTTCTTTGTGGCTGTAAAACTTCTGCAGTTTCTTTTCATTGTGTGTTTATTTTGTCCACTAAAATCTGTATAAACAGTAAATCTTTTTCTCCCCTACAATTGCTAAATGAGTTCAGATGGTGCTCCTGAACACAGCATACTGTCGCTCCTCATTGCCATCAATTTGCCACCAACCGGAAATCCAATTAAGGTGTACCCTATATTATAGGGCGATAACAATACATGAGAGAAAATATGTCACGTGAACGCCAAATGAAATTACTGTGACGCGCTCTTTAAAAAATCAATGAGGTGTGAAAAAAGCTGTCGTTTGGAACACTCTGCGCGTGAAGAACCAACAGCCTTTAACAACCCCCCACCTCTCTCGTGCCTGCGCAGGGAATACTTCCATGGTAAATATCATGGGAAGCTTTCACAACCTCCTCATTGGCTCAGAAGTCAGAGACCCCCGTCATATAAAGCGAGAGTCCCTGATCTAGCAGCCTTTTCCAGCTGGCAAGCGCTCTGGATCTCCAACAAGCGGGAAAACACTTTTTACGCACGCGGAGCGCTTGGAGAGGTTGCGGACGAGCGCAGCCTGCAATCATTTTTTAGAAGGAAAAGAGTTTTTACAGTCAACAGGTTGGTATATTTTCGTGTTAGCTGCGAAACGCGAAGGGTGTTAATGTGGCTTTGTTTGAGGAAAAAAGTTATTTAGATTCGGATTTACTCGTTTAATTTAAGAATTTCATCGAGCAATTAAAATTCCAACCACTTAAAATGCTTTTAATAAAGAGAAAATGTGTAGTTTGATGTGAAAAAAAAATGTTGACTTCCTTTGTGATTACGCATATCTTAATATCGCATGGGTAAGACGTTTGGAAGAGACTTAAAAGATTATTTTATCTCACTGTGTGTGCGCATGTATTCAACAGTTAATCAAAGTGCTCTTTGGAGATGCTTACACTCATACAATTTGGGAATTGTGAAAGAAATGTATGTTTCTTGGCTGAAACTTAAATGTTTACTCTCCTACGTTGAATTGTTGCATGATTCAAGAGATTTTTTTTTCTACAGAAGGTGTAAAGACAAAGATTTAGTCACATGTTTATGTCTTAAAGTAAATAATATTTACTTAACATCAACAAATAGGGTTAAATTCTGCTAATTTTCTCTGGTTTTTTATTGTTTTATTTGCTTTCTCCTCTTCATGCATCACTTTTCTATTCACAGAAAAACTGTGAGCTGAGGCGTCTGAGTGGGCATGTGGCTACTGGAGAAGCTCCGTAGCTCTGTGGAGAGCAGTGGGACACAATCCCAGCCCCCGCAGTCAGCAGAGGCCATTCCTGTCTCTGTTTATGCCAATGTCCTCACTCCCGAAAAGATCCCTGATTTCTTCATCCCACCCAAACTTATTTGCTGCCCACCGGAAGAGTCTCTCACCCCGGAGCCTCAGCCCTGCTCCACATTACGACCCTCCGTGTCTGACCATGCCATCTGCAGCCAGAGCCCCAGAGCTCGGAGCAGCAAGAACCCCTGCAGCCCTCGCCTCTTTTCCCGGATGGGTGGAGACGCACGCAATCTCCAGAAGTCAGCCAACCGTCACATCATTCAGATAGAGAGTGCTGATGAGCCAGGTGGCGGATCTGCGGACAGGGTCAACACTAATGCTGACCCCCAGTCACAGACTGCGATGTCTCTGCCGTATGTCCCCAAAGCTCAGACCTCATATGGCTTTTCCACACTGGTGGAGTCGCCTCATACTCGCCGCAAGGAGAGCCTGTTCCACAGCGACCCCAGCAGCCCTCTCACCTCGCCGAACTCACAGAGACGCTCCCAAGGAGGGACACTTCTGGCCCCGGCTGACCCCAACCCTTACCGCTATTTCAGCGGTGGTGAGAGTGACACCTGCTCCTCGGCAGAGTCATCCCCTTTTAACTCCCCACTCTTGTCCCGCTCTGCCTCTCTCTTACGCTCCATCACCCAGGAGACACAAGCAAAGGTGAGGACTGTTCCTGTTAAGTGTTTACACACATCGGCTGCTATAAAGCTATAAATGAACGCGTTACAAAAGTTTTTTTTTTTTCAATGTTTTTGATTCATTGAGCATGAGGCTTCTTTCTGCATGTTTGCTTTTTCTCTCTCCCTCAAGATGTCTCGTGCCAAGCGCTCCCTGGCGCGCCACAGCTCTCTCTCCACTGATGAATGCAGCTCAGCAGACAACAGCCCCAACATGCAGCGCCGCCGCACGCGCTGCCCTCCCTCTCCCGCCTTCCGCGGATGTAAAAGCGGAGCCTTGAGGGGCGCAGCGTCAGACCTCCTGCAGCGTGAGCACACCGTCAACCTCCACAAGGGGGGGACACTGAGGCTGAGCACTCACTACGACCCGGAGGCTGCACGCCTGAGGGTGCGCGTACTCTCGGCCGAGGCCCTTTATGACAGGCAAACGGACCCTAAAAGCATCAACTGCTGCGTAGCACTCTACCTAAACCCCGGCAAGCAGCAGAAACAGAGGAGCACCATCATCAAAAACAGCAGGAACCCAGTGTTCAACGAGGACTTTTTTTTCGACGCGCTGCCCCAGGCACAAGTGAAGAGCCTGGCCATGAAGATAAAGGTAGTGAACAAAGGAACCAGTCTGAGGAGAGACGTGCTTCTAGGAGAAAGGGAGGTGCTGCTCAGTGAGCTGCTCGCCGGCCTCTAGGGAGCCCCTGTCAAGAGTGGTGAAAACAAGCAGCTCCGCGTCTTGAGGGCCCTTTCTTTTATGGCTGCCTTTTTTTCCCCACTGCACAGATCTAATAAATACTGGGCATGTGAAGGCATGTCGATGACAGGGGGCTTGTGTCTTGCACACTTTGCATAAACATCAATGGGCCAAAAACTGAAGCGCCTGTAAAATTAAATGTCCCACCTTATCAAGTTTTTTCGGAGGCCAAACCAGGTTAAACAAGTGGAAACCAACTCTGCTTACCAGTATATTAGTGAACAGTGGAGCCGTTGTCCTTGTTTGTGTATTTCTCTTCAAGTATTGAGTTACAAAAATTGTTGCCTTCTCTCACAAGCATTGTGATGTGCCTCAGTATCATATCAGCTGTGATGCAATGATGATCTTGTTAAAACAGGAGGTGTATTTTTTGTAATAATGTTGTAATATTACATGTGGGTTTTGCACGTTCCCGTGGAAACTAATAATGCCTCTGTAAGAATTTATGTTTGGGAATTAGATTTTAATTGCTCTTGGATGTAATGTTAATATAACTGTTGCTATGTGACATGCTTTTGAAGTTACAAATAAAACCACTAAATTCTCACAAATGTTTTGTTTTTTTTTTTAACCCTGCAGCTTTGTCTCTCTCTGATTTTTGTCCCATTAATTCTGCAGGATCAGGAGCTAGCCCCAGGAAATGATTATAAACCCTCCTCTGCTCCCCCAAGCTTTCCGTTTCTGCAAACAAGTATGAGGCTGGGTCCTCTGAGACAGACCCAGGCTGGGTGTCATTTGTGAGGCTTTTAATCCTGGATCTCTGCACGCAATATTGTCTCTCTGTGCATTCAAACTCCCTGTTTAATTTTAAAAACATGTTTCCTATCCTATCGTATCCTCCAGTGAGGTTCAAAAAGTTATTAAGGATGGCAGGAGGTAGAGCTGAGCTCTAGAAAACCCATTTTGGCATGCACTCTGCAGCTTGAGATATAATTCATCTGTACAGTGAAGCCATATCTTGATTCATAGGTTTAAATGCTTGGGTTGCTAAATGAAAATGCATTTGTGGTGAGAAAGAAAAAATTGAAAAAATACCCTATAGTCCACACGTAAACATTTGCCAGGCATGCAAGGAAGTCCTACTGAGCAATAAAAGGTGTTAAGACAACTGTGGATCTCATACCTCCTCTGCTGGTGAAACATCAGAATGACGTCTTGCATGGCCCTGGAAGTATCATTTGAACCATTTGTGGCAACTTTTAATTGACTGGTGACCTCTTCTGGGTGTCTCCTTCCATCTCCACATATACGGTGGAACAGACGCTCCTCTGATCCTGAAAGGGAAAGAAAAATGCATCTCATTAAATAATGTAAACGTTCTGCCGCACTCTCAGACATATACCCGAGGGTGATCTGCAGCCATTTGCTCATAAGCCACTGAGATAAGTCCCAATAAGCACCCATGTGGGACCCATTCATCTGTGAGCTTAAAGAATATGTATTTCCCACAGACTTTAAAGCAAAGCGATAAAACCCGTGAAGAAAATTTAAGTCATTATTTTTTCTACTGAAGACTCGCTGAGGCAAATTATCGAAAAGTGATTGTCTAATAATCTCTGAATTAAGCAAAACATCAGCCTATAATCACAATCAACATTTTTATCCTCCCCACTGACACTGAAGTCCCTGAAAGCATATTTTCTCACTCTGCCTTAGTATTAGGGATGTATCATACTTGACAAAAAAAATTCCTTCCTAAGTTACACTTTTGGTCATTTCATATGAGCGATTTCTGCCTGTGCTGCTTGTCTCTGTACTCTTCTTAGTGACGTGAAGGGTGCAGAATGTGCACAAATTTCAGCATATTTTATAATCGAAATCTCATGACCATTGGTGGGTTATAGATTTGAAATCAATTGCAGGGGCTTTAAAAACTTTCAGATTCCATAATCATTAACAATAATCAGTCCCTCTGGGATTTCATGGTTGTTTTTGAGATTGTTGCAGCCTGAAATGCCTGATTTCATGGTATCGTTTCTAAAAAGTTGTAATGAAAAATATGATATTTTTAGGCATTTCATAAATTAAGGGGACAAGTAAATATTGCAAAAATACGTGTAAAGTTGTCTCAGATTTGGAGCTTATTATTATTATTATTTGCTTATTATCTATTTGCGATGGTAGGGGGTTGATGGGCTGGAAATGACAGCTGATCGTTGACAATCAGCTGTTGCTAAAGGAACATCGGCTGCTCTCGTTCTGATTTCTCTGCCCAGCAGAAACTATCTGAACAGCTTCAGCGAACACCAGACTCTGTGCTTTAAACAGTCCAGCTACAGCTCGACTATGTCATTAAACCTGTGGATAAACATTGGGTAGTATTAACTGTGTGTGTGTGTGTGTGTGTGTGTGTGTGTGTGTGTGTGCAGCAGAAGTCTCATGATAAACATAGAGGGTCAAGGAGGGGCTGCGTGAATCAATACACTGCTTGCAGCTCTACAAACAAATGAGATTTTATCCATTTTAAATCGTCAAATTTGTGGTAATTGGACAAAATTGCAAGGTTGCACCAAATTCACAGGGACTGGCTGAATTTGTGTGAATTACTGTGATCACAACATTGTGAAATCATGTAGGACTGACTGAATGTGACTGAATAAGTAATGATTACTTCTGCGTATAGATGGATTCCTAAATGGGGCTACTAGGCACAGGCCCAGGGGCCTAGATTGTAAGGGGCCCCTGGGGCCTTCAACTGCAAAAATGCCTACAAATTAATACGAATTGACCAAGGCTATTAAATGAAGGCTGGGACACACTCTCTGACCCCATGGGAACTATAGGGTATTACACATGTGCAGTATAACTGGAACTGCAATGTTTAAGGGTTAAAGCACACAGTGTTAGAAACAAAGGGATGGCATCCGCCCAGGGTGCTCTTTGGTTGCACTCTTTTTAGCCTCTTTGGTTGCACTCGGCCAGAAAAAAATTTGGGGTTATGCTAAACTGGATGGCAGCTGATGTACAATAGAGTGCTGTCATAGAGAAAGCATTGGTTAATGATCTTATATCAAGGACCTTTTTAATACTAGCAGAATTGTAATTCTCGAAAAATGCAGAACAGATTTTACTACACGTGTTGTACCCCAAGGATATGAAAAAATATGATGCTATGGCTTCTCCTGTTTTTAACATTCTTGGTACTGACCAGCAAGAGACTCAAAGGTCCTTTTTAAACTCGATATTAACATGCATTTTTGGGAAATCTGCTCACAAGTGGACAGTGCTAAAATAATATCACGAAACACATGTTAATATCAGGTCTAAACAGGCTAAAAATGACCACAAAGAGATTCAAAACGAAAAAAAGCGAAATCGAACACAAAGTCTATGTGTCTTGCTCCCTTTTTGCATATCAGTGCCCAGAGGCCCATTGTCTCATAATTCGCCCATGCATCTACTTCTTGACAGAGAAATAGATGCAGTGAATATAACACCAAATGGCTACAAGCAAGATAATAATTCTGACTCTTCTGTAGTTTGATGTGTCCTGAATTTACTCACTGTTACACTGTTTTAATTTACCAGAGTTTTAATCTGTATTAAGAGTAAAAACAAAATATTATTTGAGGTGAACATCTCACAAGTTTGTAAATTTGTTAAGGAATTAGTTGTGTTTCCACTCTATGTATTACCTAAAGAAAGAGCTGAAAATCTTGTAATGCTGTTGGCAAGCAGGGGTGTCATGTCATTACATCGGTATTCCAATCCCCCGAAGTGAACTTATTCGATGAATTTTTAAAATATTCTAATCCTACTTCACTGTTCGACTCTCAACAGCTGCCACAGACTGCATGCCACACTGCATTTATGCATGTGGAAGTGGGAAGATGCTTTTTTATACTGTGGAGAAATGCAGAAGGAAAAGTCAATATGAATATTTGGTCCTGGTGTTGGTGATGCACAGCATCATGGATGTCAATATTCGAGTCAATATTCTAGCTACTGGATTTACGTAGGAGGAAAGAGTATTATGATCTCCTCAAGATCTTCACATTAGTTATAAATCTTTCCATCCATATACAGTATATATAGTACTTATTAGTTTGATGGGTTTTTATATAATATGTTTATAAAACATTTTTCATTTTTTAAACAAGCAGTAGAATACATAACACATAAAACAGCTCAGGCATGACAAGACAATAAAAGTAAGTGATAAGTATTATTGGGCAACGTCTCCATCGCCACCACTCCCCCTCCCCCTGGCACAAATGGTAGAAAAAAAGGGTACAGATTTGACAGCAAACTGGACATTCACATAGGCAGGCTGGCCGATTTAGGAAATCCTAGTAATATGGAGGAAGACAGAGAAGGTCCAATATATTTTAAGCATGGGTCCCAGACTTTATGGAAAGTGTCCACTGTTGAGTGAAGCATACACATAATATATTCATTGGGAATAGAGTCCATAATAAGATTGAGCCATTATTGTTTTGTTGGAGTGGCATCCTTGCCCCAAAAGAGAAGTATGCTCTTCCTTGCAGCAAAGGTCAGTAATTAGAACAGTCTCTTAAGTTTGCTGTCAATAATTTGAACATCGGGGAGACCCAGTATTAGGCACCTAGTGTCTAGCAGATTTGATGTTTATTTAATGAGTCTTTCTCCTCTTTTTATCTGCAGGGTTCTAAAGATATTATATGGCTGCTGAAAGCATCTACACTAATAAAGATCTGAAGAACAATGGTGTCGCTGCTGAGGCATCCACACTAAATAGAGTAGGTCATTCTGTCAGCTAGGAAATGTCATCAGAATGACCTACTAATGCTAAAAATGTAGTCAAAACTAGAGTAGGTCATTCTGTTTGGTAGGAAATATCTATAAGAATGACATACTATCACTCTAAATGTAGTTAAAAGGAGATAAGCTCATTCTGTCAGGTAGGAAATAACTATCTGAATGACCCACTATCTCTGTGAATGTAGTTAAAAGTAACGTTACTTAGTGTGTCAGTTAGGAAATAGCTGTCAAAATGGCCTACTACCTCTAAAAATTGTAGTTAGAAATAGAGTAGGTCATTCTGTCGGGTCGGAAATGTTGTCAGAATGACTTACTAATTCTATAAATGTAGTCAAAACAAGGATGAGTCATTCTGTTTAGTTGGAAATGTCTATGACAATGGCATACTACCTCTCTAAATGTAGATAAAAGTAGAGTGGCTCATTCTGTCAGGCAGAAAATGTCATCAGAATGACCTACTAGTTGTATTATGTAGTTAAAAATAGTGTAGGTCAATTTGTCAGGTAGGGAATATCTCTCAGAATGATCTCCTACCTCTATAAAGGTAGATAAAAGCAGAGTTGATTATTTTCTCAGATGTGAAATATCCACTGGAATCACCTACTACCTCTGTAAATGTAGATGAAAGTAGAGAAGCTCATTTTGTCAGATGTGAAATACCTATAGTAATTACCTACTACCTCTAGAAATGTAGCTTAGCTTAAAAAAGTAAGCGCCCGGGCTGCCTTGAATTTTAAGTTGACTAAATTTGAGCTTTTTTTTTTGGTAATGCTTCAACGTGTCCTCTCAAATTCAGTCAACTTAAAAATTTCAAGCGGCAAGCAACTTTTTTTTAAAGTTAGACAAGTTGTTTCATTTATCAGTGTACTGAGTAGTAGTTTTGCTGGCATGTATTTTTTAATACAACATTTTGTTAGAACGGGTCACACTGTCAATTTATTTATATTTTTTTGTAGTCTTAACTGCTTTTTCTTAGTAACCTACCTTCAGTTAACCGAAATAAATTTCTCCTTGGAGTTACTTGACAACTTCTTCCAGTGTGAAGTAAAAGCCAGAGTTTAAGGTTTCAAGTAAGCTAGCTTAGCCGAACAGAGCGTGTAACTCACGGTTAAACGTGTCCACGGTGATGAAAATCAACTAACCATTTAAACTGGGTGCTTTCGGAGGATGTGTTTGGTTTGTGAGCCGGGCAGCAGCTGTCATTATCTCTGTCTATCTGAGGTGGAGCTTCGTGTTGGTCCGAGCATCCATAACAAACGAACCCATCAGCTGGTAGCTCCTTCAAGTCACAGGCATCATGGGAAATGTCGTTCTGGACAAAGTAAAACGGCTTCTACTGCTGGGGCAAAGGATTCTATCAATACTACATCACCCACAATGCCTCGCTGCAGTCGTAAACATAGACCTGTCAAACAACACAATCGCCATCTTGACAGCACCCTCAAAATGGCAGTAAGATGTGAGCTAGAAACCGAGTCCAAACTAAGATTCCTGCTCTCTGCGTTTTAAAATCAGACTCGACAGTTTTTCCATAAACGAGTGGTTATGGGGTTGGTGCCCTGCGCGGCAGCAAAGAGCCTGTAAAATGGACATACCGACGGCGGTTTTCAACGCGGCCAGAGATGGTAAGCTGAAACTTATCCAGAAGTTGCTGAGCAACAAAACTCCAGAGGAGCTGGAGGCTTTAGCCGAGGAGAAGACACAGGGTGGCACCCCGCTGTTGATAGCCTCTCGATACGGACACTTAGAGGTTGTAGACTACCTCCTGGAGCACTGTAAAGCAAATGTTGAACTCGGGGGGGCGGTTAACTTTGACGGCGAGACCATCGAGGGGGCTCCGCCGCTGTGGGCAGCCTCGGCAGCTGGCCACCTCCCTGTGGTGAAGACGCTCCTGAAACACGGTGCCTCAGTGAACAACGCAACGCTAACTAACTCTACACCGCTCCGAGCTGCCTGCTTTGACGGCCACCTGGAGATCGTCCGTTACCTGGTGGAGCACAGAGCCGACATGGAGGTAGCCAACCGCCACGGTCACACCTGCCTCATGATCTCCTGTTACAAGGGCCACAAGGAGATAGCCAAGTTCCTCCTTGACCGCGGGGCTGATGTCAACCGCAAGAGTGTGAAAGGAAACACTGCCCTTCACGACTGTGCTGAGTCAGGGAGTCTGGACATCATGAAGATGCTGCTCAAGTGCAATGCTCGCATGGAGAGGGATGGATATGGGATGACCCCACTCCTAGCTGCCAGTGTCACAGGTCACACCAACATTGTAGAGTATCTTGCCCACCAGCCAAGAACCTCCAGAGAGGAGCGCGTAGACGCTCTTGAGCTCCTTGGGGCAACTTTTGTGGACAAAAAGCGGGATCTCTTAGGGGCGATGAGGTATTGGAGACGGGCCATGGAGCTCAGGCAGCCAGGGGACAAAGCTGGCTCTCTTGCCAAGCCTCCACCTGGCCCTCCTATCCCGGCCTACGGCTGTGCACAGGAGGTGAGCAGTGCAGAGGAGCTGGAAGCTTTGATCACAGACCCTGATGAAATGAGGATGCAGGCACTGTTGGTACGAGAGCGCATCCTGGGGCCATCCCACCCAGACACGTCTTATTACATCCGCTACAGAGGAGCTGTGTATGCTGACTCAGGCAACTTTGAACGCTGCATCAGCTTGTGGAAGTACGCTTTAGACATGCAGCAGAGCAACCTGGACCCTCTCAGTCCCATGACAGCTTCCAGTTTCCTGTCCTTTGCAGAGCTTTTCTCTTTTGTGCTACAAGACCGGGCCAAAGGCACCCTGTCTACACGCGTCACCTTCCATGATCTGATGACCGTGCTGGGAAAAAGTGTGAGGGAGGTAGAGAGAGCTGTTGCACAGAGGGAAAACCCTCCTGAGGCTCCTCAGTTCACCAAAGCTCTCTCCATCATCCTGCACCTCATTTTTCTACTAGAGAAGCTGGAGTGCAACCCCGAGCAGGAGCATCAGAAGAAACACACAGTGTACCGCCTGCTAAAGCTGAACCCTCGAGGTCGCAACGGCTTCACTCCGCTCCACATGGCCGTAGACAAGGAGACCACATCTGTGGGCCGCTACCCCGTAGGCCGCTTCCCTTCACAGGCAGTGGCAGCGTTGCTTCTAGAGTGCGGCGCAGATGTGGATTCACGCGACAGTGAAAACAACACGCCTCTGCACATCGCTGCTAATAACAGTTGTCCAGAGATTATGGCACTACTTGTGAAAGCCGGGGCTCACTTTGACGCTACAAATGCACAGAGGAAGACGGCCTACGAGCTGCTGGATGAGCAGAGCAGCGGGCACCCGGCCCTCTACCCACTGAACTACGTCACCCTTCAGTGCCTGGCGGCGCGTGCGATTGAGAAGCACAGACTGCCCTACAGGGGACTGATCTCTGAGGAGATGGAGGCTTTCATTGAGCTGCACTGACTTCCACCCTGATGAGACGCCCCTGCACTGCTCCTCCTGTTGTCCCTCCTACTTTACTGTGACCTGCCACAGACTTCCTCCTCCACACCATTCTGCTCATCTTCGTCTCCTTTTGACCTCTGCTTCGCCCCTGGCCCCACCTACCTTGTGTCAGACCAAACCATAGCAATAAACATCCAGCCTTTGGGCTTAAACTCTGGCTGAGATCTGGTCAGTTAATTGCTTGATTCTAACGTTAAGTGGAAGTGGTTGTTGGTTTCTACTGCTATTTAAAACAGGGTGAAACTTCACGTTGATATAGGCTTTAATGCATTTCCCCTCTTTTGGTCCCAGTGAAAAGGAGACTTACAGTATGAGGGCGCTTGTGCGTTTGGTGGCGGCTGCACTACTGTATGAAAGATGGGTTTTAGTATTACTGACAGGATCTGATCAAACTAGCCGTGCATGAAAACAGAGAGTGGATGCGGTAGCTCACTTGTTGTTTTGCAAGTTTGTTCAGAGCGGAAGTGTTTGAACAAGCTCGACCACTCAAACTTGCTCGCTGGCAATTTTTAGCTGGTTCCGCTTGTTCACACAGTACCATCTGCTACATTTTCTTTGAAATGGGAAGGTGTTTTGAATTCTCTGTGCCAAATGTCAGCCGTGGAGCCATGTTCTGTTACAGACTGTAAACTGGTGGCGAAATGAAAGCAACTAATTTATCCTCCTAATTATAAGCAGAGGTAATAACCAAAAGTGGAGAGGCACATGAAGAAGATCAGGAAATTGAGGATGAGTGGTATCCTCAGTGTTTGGCTAACACTCCGCAGTCTTCACAGAGACGTGTTTTACCTATGCAGTTTGGGATATTCCGATCAGAAGCAACAGCTTTCAAGCAAAAATTCACTACGTTAACAGGTTTTTTGCAAAGACGGGATTATTCTTCAATTGTACATGCTTATCTTAACACTAATGACTCAAACCTGGCGCTGCCTCTTTGACAACGAATCCTCTGAATTCATGAATGTTTTCTCAAACTTTTCTGCCTACGTCCGAGTGAACAATTTCAAACCAGAGCCTAAAGTGTGCCTATATCCCTCTACTTCTGGGTAATGTCAATATCAGCTAAGATGTTTGGTTCATGTACAAAGACGCAGCATCAGCTGGAGCATTTTGTGCTAACAACAGAGCTCATGCCCTTTTGTTTGTATTTATTTGGGAAAAGCCAACTATCTGAGATCATGTGTGAGTTCTGTTTCGGAGTGAATTTTCCCTTTAACTCTAGATGCAGTTCACAGAAATGGAACAGGCCATTCCTGCATCTTAGTCTTATTTTTAAATAGTCTCTCTTTTGTTTATCTTGTGTTATCATGAATGTTTTATCCGTCTTGTCTGTGCTAAGCACCACCAAGTTGAATGCACGCTGAAAGGCTCTAAATCCTAAATAGAAGACTTAACATTCAGGCTATGAACTGTCGCTGCCTTTCTCTTTCTCAACTGATTTGTTTAACTGATGATAACTCGAGAACAAAAGTGAGTTGGAGATACTTGAATAAAATTCAGTATCGCAACATAATCCGTGTGTGCGTGCGTGTGTAGGTGATCCAAGATTTCCTTTCTTTCCTACAGGTGGTACTTTGAATTGTTTTCGATTCGGTAACTAAGTAGTATCTGGAAATTGAAAACGAATCCCCCTCTGTGTGCTTGGGTTTGTCACAAGTTCTTTAGCTTGAGTGCTGTTGCTCACAATGGCAGCATTTGCATTAAGAGCATCATTATACATATTTAGATGGATTGAAATGGTTGCAGTGGCAGAACATAAAAGACCCTAACACCCCATCAGAGTACTAAAGCCCATAAAATAAGCTTATTTAGAAAGTGGGAGACAAGTTGTTGTAGAGTGCATACAAAGTGTTACATTAGCAGAATATTAAAAAGTAATCAGCACCCTCTTATTTCAGCTCTTTCTACCAAACATGGGCTTTCCACCGCTCTGCTCACATAAACTTGAGGGTACAGAAATAAAGCATAACAGAAACTTGATCTTTCGGAGTCCTGCACTCTTAAAGTATAAATAGAGCGCAATTAACGTCACTGCTGCAGGGCAGCGGTAGAGACAGGGCACTTACCCTGCTAATTTTAGGGATCTTTTGCCCTAGCTTAAACTCTAGAAATGGGAATACTGTAATGCTATACAGTCAGGCAGGTCGCAGGGTGACTGGCAGAGACGGCACACAGACAACAGAGGCTGCATTATTCTGACAGGAAACAGAAACAATACAAGATCACTTATTTTCAAAATGAGGACCGCTGGAAAGATATTAATAATGCGCTATTGTTACTGTGCATGTGACAGGTGTCATGTTGTGAGCAGAGGAACAGCAGCTGGTAAAGAGGAGTTCAAGTCTCTGTGACGACATGTATTCATCCTGCCGAATGAGATCATATGTCTGAAAGGGCTCTTATAGCTGACCTGACCTTTGACCTTTCTGTAAAGGGTGCCGGGTTAGCGTGGTAATCATTACACTTAGAGACGTGAATTAAAATGTTGATATGGTGAGCATGACCCATGATGTCAAGAGGTCGAAGAAAGGCTAATTGTTTAAGATATGCTATGCAGGTTCTTCCCAAAAAAACAATGTATAGACTCAAACGGAAGTAATCCTTCCTAATAATTTATGGCCGTTTTTAGGTGTGTGGCGTTGTATTTTTTGCCTGAATTTTCTTACTTTCTGTGTTCAGGACATATATAAGCCTGCAACTTCACAGTGCTCAGGTGAGGTCAGGGGCTGTTTAAAAAGGTAGTGATCAGGGGCATGATTGTAAGCTGCAGGTGTCCAAAAAAAAAGAAAGTATAGCGAGGCAAAACAGCAAGTGAGGGTGAGTCTGTGTTTGCCGTTTACTTTAACTTTCACAGGTCAGCTTGTTTACAAATGGTAGCCTACAATCTTGCATAGTTTACCTTTAATGTAAGGAATAAAAAAAAAAAATGTTTTCTGTCCCGAATGTAGAAAAAAACAATTTTGAACCAATTTAAGTGCTTATTTTTAGAATAAAAACATTATTACAAAAAATGTGTGACAGGTGCATCGAGGAGGCGCAGTCGTGATGTCAAAGAGGAGAGCTCCCACACACTGTCGTTTATTGCTGATTTTTTTTAAAATTCTTATTATTTTATTCAGGACTGTACTTTATTACTATTACTTTTCAATTTAATGAGCCTTTCTAAATATACAACTTATTTTTTGAGCCTTACTGAGTGACTGCATGACCCTTCTTACACCATAAATTACAATATTTCACAGTTTCTGGCTTTATTAAATGGTGTGATTTTGGAAATTGTTTTAAAGATAACATGTCTTTCAAATCACTTCATGGATTTGGGGTTCTGAGGGTTTTTAAAAAATTTCAAAATTCGACCCTTCAGAATTGAATGCCCCCCATCCCAAGCCACATCAAAAAACTTAACTCCCTCCTCAGCACTAAAAAAATAATTTCAGTGTCTCCTCTGTTTTGCACCACCCCCTCCCCTCATTAATATCACACAGATCTCTAAGTTAACACTGATACTCTAATTCAATAAATAAATAAATCAGCAATAAGCAAGACTGTGCACAAGCTTTTCTCTTAGTGTCATAAAGTTAAAATAATTTTTGGGAGCATTTTCTCTGCCAGCAAAATAGACCCGCCAGAGAAATCCTGTCACACCTGATCCTGGATTCACGAGTCTTTTGCTTCCAATCTCAAGTAAATGCAACATCACATAGTAGTGATTGCCCACTAGATGTCAGTAGCAACAAAGAAAATCAATCAGAGGAGCAGCCTTTGTCCCTTGAAATCCATGTGATGGACTCAAAAACGGTGGCTTCCAATTACCGTCAGGAGTGATTGGTTCATTTCCCCATCTCTCTCTCACACTTTGTCCAATGGTCTTTGTGTCAGAGAGCGAGGGAGAGAGAATGAGTTGTTCAGAGTGACTTTTATCGAGCTATTAGGCAGGGCTGAATATGCATTTGTAATCTATCTTGATGAAGAGAAATCTGGGCAGGCAGAGTTGCTGACTCTTGTTTGCAGAGCGCTGCACGGGGATCAGCAAAAGGTTAGAATAAAGCCTCCTTCACACAGTCCTGAAGCGTTATGCCAACCTCCAACACCACACTCCCAACACCTCAGATTTTGGCCTTGTGGCGGCTGTTTCTGTCACGTTGTGTGACCTAAATAAGACCAAATCTTAAAAACAAAAGCCTGTGTTCAAATACATGGCATCTTTTTGAATTGAAAGCAAAGGGTGCTGTTATAATTTTTCACAGAAATTTCAATTTCATTTTTACTGACATTTTTAAGCAAAAACGAGTGGGTTGACACAATAATTGAACCAGAACAGGATCTCTCAGCACTATGTGTTTCATAATGGGTTACATTTGGCAAATATGGTCCATTTCCACAGTAATTTGTTCATATTATAAGGCAAAGGTCAGTTATTCCATAAAATTAGCTTCTTGGCAATTACAGACCGGTCTTTCTTTGTGGAAGGGTTTGCAGCCATTTCCATGTACTGCTTTATTGCTGCTGCCAAAAAGTTTTAGCTCATTAGGGGTTTTGCTAAGGCATACTGTTACAAAAGAACAAATATTGTCATTGTGCTTTGACCAGCAATTGCTTGGTGATTTTGTATAATTAAGGGATAAAATCAGAAAATTTTTAAAACCATTTTGCCCTTCATTCCTGGTGAAAGGAAACTGCCTGAGACAGGGATACTTGGACTTGCTTTACCTGAAGGTCACTTCTGCAGAGTAAAAGAAGGAGGCCAGTGGATAAACAAACATTAATAATATTTATTAGTATAGCCTAATGAATTGCCTGTTTTTAACCTTTTGACATTTGCTGTGCACATGAGTGTTAATTTGAGGAGATTTGGGGAGCAGAGATCCTCCCCTTGCACTTTTTTAAAATAATCAAGCCCAAGCCTAAACTTTCTTTAATTCACCCCTGCACCTTATTTACATTCCAAATACAAGAAAATCCCTGTATGCATCAGGTTATTTCCCCTCATGAATTAGAAAACCGTCAGTGGGCCACCCTGTCCCTGGGACGCAAACTGAGTGTCACAGGTCAAAGACAAAAGTGCATTTCGGGCATTATGCCTCCTTGACATTAAGAGTTTGTGTAAATGAGTCTACTCTCATTGACATGTTATGTTCTGTATAAAATATATAACACGCCTACGTATAACACAGTTCAGTTTAACAAAATGACAATACCGTGGAATCAACACTTTTTTTTAAACAAATCAACAAAACATAATCTTCTTGAATGTAGAATTAAATGCAGGGCAGTTGTATAAGACTGCATATGTTTTAACAAGGTGGACCCATCAATGGATTACTGAACAGGTCTACCAGGCAAAGGCCCGGGGGCCCAAGTGTCAGGGGGGTCCCCTGGCTGTCACCTGCAAAATGCCATTTAAATTAACATGTACTGATCAGGAGGAGATTCGAAATCACCACAAAGAGACACAAAAAAGGGCAAAATAACAAAAAATAAATACACAAAACAACCACAAGGAGACATAGAATGACTTCAAAGTAGCAAAACCACCAAAAAAAAAGTTACCACAGAGCGACACACAATGACTACTACAACTAAGACAAAACAACCACAAGAACACTCAGAATGACCACAAAGAGACCACAAAAAGATGCAAAGGGACTACAAAGAGACAAAAAATATGGACGAAACATCAGCAAAAACAACCACAGGGTGGCACAGAATGACCTCAAAGCAACAAAATGACCAAAAAAGACACACAGAGGCACAAAACAACAAGAAAACTCAAAATGACCACAGAGACTCAAAAATAAGACAAAAGATGCAGATGAACTACAAACAGACAAAATAACCACAAAATCAGACATATCAACAAATCAGACTACAAATAAGACCAAACAACCACAAGGACACTCAGAATGACCACAAAAAGACAACAAAGAGATGCAAAGGAACTACAGAGACAAAAAAAATCTTTATAAATGGACGAAACAACAGCAAAAACACATAAAGCAACAACAAAGTGACACAGAATGACTGCAAAGCAACAAAATGACCAAAAAGACACAAAAATACCACAAAGATACACAAATGACTCCAAAAAAACAACACAAAAAGCAACCACAAAGAGGCACAAAATGACTTCAAAGAGGCACAAAATAACAAGAAAACTCAAAATGACTACAAAGAGACAAAAAAAATAAGACAAAGATGCAGATGAACTACAAATAGACAAAATAACCACAGAGACATAAAATTACTACAAATAAGACAAAACCACAAGGTGCCGAAAAATCTAAAAAAAAAAAAAAAAGCACCACAAAGATACAAATAAAACAAAATCTGTCTTGATCATATGAAGGAGAGATGATGGGGCTCTTTGCATATCTATGCCCAGGGACCCATTTTCTCATAATCCGCCCATGGGCAAACCTATAAACTGACAACTGGGCACAACAAATAAAATGAATGATATTAACTCTATAACACATATTGCCCTCTACAACAAGTTGCCTCATCTTATCCTATATGACTGTATTATCTACCTCCTATGGTGTTATTGATATCCCTCATACTGCCCCACAGTGAGTGGTGTTTACCCTAAGGTATTTTCAAGTGTGCCGCTGTAATTTAGTGAGAGAGTTCTGCTCTGTAGGAGCTGATATGGGGCTCTGACTCTGACTTCCTGCCAACAGCTATAATTAGACACTATATTATGGGAATCTACAGGGTTTCAAGGTGCTTATCTTCATTTTGGCCCCTGGGGAGCACAGTGGGAAAAAAATTAGTCACCAACACACAGGGCCGACCTACCTCAGCAACCACTTCTTTTGCACCAGTCAGCGATCCAGCCAGTGCTGAAGGAGGTGTTGGGGGGGGAGAAACGGGGGTAATGGGGATGATGGGGGGATACGGTTGCTATTGGAGATCTTGCCTGCATCAGGTCATGTGTAGGGGGGAGGGGGAGAGCTCCGGTGTGTGTTTGTGAGAGAGAGAAAGAGAGAGAGAGAGATAGGAGAGGGAGGAGAGGAAGGGAAAGAGGAGGGCATTAAGGAAGAAGGCAGGGAGTATCAATGACATCAACCAGCAGTATCTGAGGCCGCTCGACCGGCAATGCTCTCCCGACAAAAGGGCTGACGATCAGCCGCTGCGTTCACGAGAGCTCGGTGGACAGCCAGGACGGTGCTGCGTGTGTGTTTGAGGGGGAAACACCGGCGATGTGTGCATGCATCCCCCACAAAGGCAGACCTTTTTGTGAGTGGAGCTCCGCTGCCACTGGATTACATTTATCCTTGCTGTTTCCGAGGAAGCTTCCAGCTGCAAATCCACCCACATGAATCTACCAGACAGTAAAGAAGACGGAGCACTTCCTGTCAAGGTAACCCTTCATCCTTGTGTTTCATGTTTGCAGCCGTGCACCCCACCCAGACGGGTTATTTCACTTCAATTTGGAAACTAATGAGTGCATCTCGCCGCCGGGGTGAAATTTCACCGATTAGCCTCAGATCTCAAAAGGCCGGGAGTGTTGTTTGCGTTTTTCTCCTTCTTTCATCTCGGCATCACTTGAGAGTTTGGATGAAAATCAGACCGCGGGGTTTGTGCAGAGCAGGCTGGTTGGCAACAGCGCTGCGAGTGCGCTTCCCCCTTCACCCCCCCCACCCCCCTCCTTATTGTTGGCTGGGCAGCATGAGGGACCGGGGCAGACTGGCAAAGCCTTTGTTCCTCATCCACTCTCATTTTAAAGTGGCTTTTTATGATGATCAATTTAAAGCACTCTGCAGGTGTAATGGGTCTCGTGTTAAGTCTGATTTTTTAAGTCTTAAAAAACACACAGACAATAAGATTATAGAAGAAAACCCTCTCGAAAGACAAATGGAGCACCTGCATGCTATAGATTTCACAAGACTCCTGGTAGTGATATTTCAAAGACAGCAAAGTCCAATTTTTATAAAGTCATACTTAACACTTCTGAGGGCTCTGTCACAGGCTTTTTAATAATAACGGGTGCACAATAATATCAGCACGTTATATTGCTTTAAAATGAAATATTGGAATTAATGTCGATATTACAATCCAATATTTTTCATTATTATCATTATTATTACTGATAAAGTGAACATGTACAGAACATCATCCATAAGATGCAATATTTTTCTTATTTTGCACAATGAAAGAATATTAAATACATTGAAAAGCAATATGTCTCAATTTGCTGGTTAGGCCATCACAATAAGATGTTAACTCCACTACACAAGAGACTTGATGCTCACTAAAATTAGGTGGGGGGAAAAAGAAGTGGATATATCGATATGGTTATCCATCAAATTAGTTTTTATATATTGGCACACTGAATATCGGCAAAAAATCCAATATCGTGCATCCCTATTAATAACCCATATTGGCTATTATTCTCATATTAGAGGTTTTTTTTTCAGGCACCAGGTGGCAAGGCGGGTGGACTTATTTAACAAGACTGTTTTTAAGACAATAGAGTGACTGCTGCATCTGCTGCTCTCAAGCATTACTTAAAACAAGCCCATCTGCACATATAGGCAGTGCTCTGTAGTCCACAGACCTTTCATATGTCTATAATTATACACAGCAGGATTTGCTGCTGAAGCAGCCACTCACGCGTACAGGCAGAGAGTAATTTAATGATACATCGATTCATCCTGACACATTTTCCGAGGGCTATTGCTTGTTTGGGATTTAATCATGTACACTCCAAATGCCTGTTTAGGTTTTTCTGTATTTCCGCTGCGTGGCCTGTGTAAACTGGAAAATCGCACTGTCGTGGTGAATCTGAGGGAGGTCTTCCTGCTCACACACAGATGGGGAATTTTCCCTGGGGGCACCTTGCGTTTGCTGGTTATTGTTCCAGACCATTTCCACATCCCTAATTATTTTTAATCAGTCATTTTTACACATGGATTCATCTCTTCGGGAGTTTAAATTTCTCCCTCTGTCTTTTCACCTCCACTCCCTGCCTAACAGACACCCCACCTTCACAAGAGGCCCGGGGATCTACGTGTTTGCACTATTTTGACAGGGAAAAGTCATTATGTGGAAGCAGAATAATTCAACTGGCAGATTTCTCTGTCTGTCGCCGTCTCTGGGAAGCAGATCAAATACGCTCCACCATGAGCCAAGAGATGCTCGGCCCCACAGGTATTCATCTGTTAGGAGCAGTAGCTTATGAAATCAGCGATGGCATGTACTCCCTTAAATAGCTTTTCACAGGGTTCAACCATAGGCCTCAACGGTTTCCTGCTCCTTCCAAGCAGATACCACTGTAAGATCCATCCAGACTTGAATATGCCGGATGACGTGCGCTCCCAGTGGAGCAGCTCTGGTTTCACGTCAAAGGCCTCATTGAAGTCTTATTCCCAGATTCTCGCAGCAGCATTACCCTTAACTGCTCCGCTCTCTACTTGCCTCCCTTGTGTTACATGTCGTGCCCATCCATGGGTTTTTGTCAAAAATCTCTGTGTACACTCTCCATTAGCTTTGTTGCACCAGTCAGCTGGAAAGAAGGAGACTTTGATGCTGGGAGCGTAGCCACCTGTATTACAAGCAGACAGAAACTTTGTTGTTGTCTAGGCATTGATATTAATTGACCTTTTCAGAGCCTTCCAAACAGGGAGCTTTTGTCTGCTCCGTTTCTCTCCTTGTTTATTCAGGGGCTGCAGAAGACAATGCACACAGCATGCAGAATGAACCCATTAGGACCGGGCAATATGGTAGAAATTGTTTTTAAAAGTATTAGAGGGAGTGCTTATTCTGATTTTGAAATATTCTTGATAACTTCATCAAAATTTGTCAAGTTGGGGATAATTTCTTTCGGTCCTTGTTAACGAATTTCAAAAAGGAATGCTCGTAGTAAAGAAAAAATAACATCGGGGCATTACATTTAAGGAAAAAACCAAAGGAAAACACAAAGTATAGACCACAATGGTGTTGGCTAAAGCTTAACCTTATTATACCGATCTTTTTTACTTAGCATATTCTCATATGTAACTCATTTACTACTGGAGTTCATACACAGCCCATTTAACACGGACTTACAATTATAAAAATGATATGATGTTGAGTTTTAAAGCTTTGCATTCCAAATAGCATTACTGAAATAAACCCTTTTTTCCTAAATAAAAAGGCAAAAAATGCATATAAGTTAGAAAAACAACTAACACAATGTTAATAAATTGTCACAGAATAAGAATATATGAATAACTCAATTTTGACAAAAATGTCAGATAGAACCTATAATTCTAAGGTTATGTAGTCCACAATGAGAAAAGGGCCCTACTTTATGGAAAGCACATGATACCCTCTATCCCTTAGACCCTTGATTTGGATAAGAAACACCCACCTCAACAAAAAAAAAAAAACAAATACAAATAAAGACCACTCGAACTTTAGGAAAAGAAATAAAATGATAAATGTTAATTAATTTAATCTTTATTTTAACTAGAGAGATATATTATCCCTGAAAGGGCATCTGCATCATTGTTTATGGACCTTCTGTAGAATCATATTATGATATATGATTCTTATGTTTAACAAAGTCCTGTTGGCCAAAATAATGATTCTGAGCATATTTTATTTACAAATGTAAAAAGGGGGGTTTTGCAGTTTTGTCTTTACAATACTTTGCAATTAGCACTTTGATTTATTCATCAAAGTACTTGCATTGGCCAGTGATATCATGATGTATACTAACATTAAATAAAATACTCCTATAACATTGATTTCCACCATAACAACCAGCCCTAACAGGCCTATCTGTGATTGACGTCGGAGCACACAGTCCGTCAACAACAATCACATATATCACAATATTGTACCACAATTAAAGGTGGAGTCAGATGCAACACCCAAACACATCAAACCCTCCCTTCATGTGCCAGATCTACCGTCCCTCTCGCTCTCACTGCCTTTCTCCTTATACATCACCGCCTTTCTCATTCCCTGTGCTCGAGCACAAACGCCCTCTGTTGCTTTATGTCGTATGGCCTGGTCCAAGCTACTTTGTTTGTTTTCCATTCACAGTGCCAGGGCTGTGTACGAACACTGTATTTTTTTTTCAGCACGCACACAAAACAAACAGTTAGTTTACTTAGAAGAGATATTCGCTGATATTGACAAAAGTGTATTAGTGTAAGAGTCGCTGACTGCACCTTTAATTAGTACATTTAACGATACTCATAACTATCTACAACAAATATCAGTTTGTGCATCGTAAAATATCTATTAAATATTTGCAGATACATTGCACATATAATGCATATATATTACATATAATGCACATATTTGCATTATTTCCATTCACTATTTACCACAATTGAATTGCAATTTGTTCAACATATTGTTGACAAAAGAATTTTGTAAATATGATCATATAGTGAACAATTTCACTGATAATCAGTAAATGATGGTTCAGATCAACAATAACAGACCTCTTTCAAAGATAGTGGAATAACAAAAAATAACTGTAAAAGTTATGTGCAAAATTATTTAGGAAATATTATCATCTAGACCGAGCAGCACCCATGCAGGCCGGGAAGAACAAACAGTCTAAAGGGATGGCAGGATGGCAAAACATAACATGCACGATAAAGAATAGAGTAAAGCCTATTAAATAAATTATTTAGTGCTCGTTATTTTATGATAATTTTCTAGTAATTGTCCAGATCATCCATGTTTTTGCCTCGTTTAAAAGAAGCATTGTGAGGACAGCAAAAAGTTTAAATACTTTAACTTTGAATTTAAATATAATACTTATATATAAACATAATACTATAATACATGCATACATACTGTACATATATATATAAAACTAATATAATAGTGGAGTTTAACCCTGTTTTGCAAAAGCAAGCAGGCCCATAATTATCCTTTTTTTTTTTTAAAAAAAAAAAAACAAAACAGGAGGTCATTTGCAATTATGTGTGCGTGTGTGTCCATCGTGTATGTGTGTGCGTGTGTGCATATGAGTGAAGGCAAAGAGATGGGTTGTGACTTGACTGATGCCCTTCTCCAGATGAATCAGAGATTCTGATGTGTCAGCAGGGATGAATAATGCACACACCCCCCACTACCTCTCTGCTCTTCCTCTTCTCTTCTCCACCTCTTGTCTTCAGTCGTTCGCCTCTCTTTTCATCACAACTGCCACATCTGAAGACATCTTCACCTTCCCCTCCCCCCTCTCCTCCTTTATGCAAAAGAGGGCATCATTTCCCAGTTGCTGCCGCCACTGCCTCGCTGTCCTCCGGTCAACCCTCGTCTCTGCTTCACCAGCGAACTCCTCCTCCTGATTAAGACTTCACTGTTGTCTTCTTCAGCCCAAGTTCTGCAGAGTTTCCTCTGCGGAAAGTTTCTGCACGTCGCATGACAAGAAACATGTTCTGCCTTTCATCCAGCTGACATTTGCACTGAAAATGGCTAAATGTGTTGGTGTACACAGCTCATTATCCAATCATGAGGAGTGGGAAGTGCAGCCATTGACTCGGTTTGACAGTTACATCCCTGACTGACAGGAGTCATTAGGAGGGAAGGGCTGACTGACAAGATGGCTGACAAAGCGGAAGACAAACTGCCTAATCAGAACTTCGAGAACGAGCGGGCAGCGTCTACTTTTGAAGTGTACAGTCAGCCGCCAATAAATGTTCAAACACCAGAATATTCTATGCACCTTGCCTGGAGCGCTTGACAAGTCCTCAAGAGCATTTTCAACTCTTGGAGTGAAAAACTCATCCTCGCTGCAATACATGGAGGGCTGGATGAATTCACTTGGGCTGGATGCGTGCCAGACGAATTTGAGATCTTGCAAGATACAAAATACGAATTTTATCTGGATTTCCCTCATTTGGTGGGATGAAGCCGTATGAATGCTAATGTGCGCAGCAGAAATTGTATCTGTGTCGGTCATGTAATGCGTTTTCTTGTTATCTTATCAGTCCACGGCAGTTAGAGTATATCTCTGTGTGATAGGTTGTGTGGGAAAAGACAGCAGATGATTAGCTGACTTCACAGCTCTCTGTGTCAATCTGTCTTACTTTTTAACTACGCTGGTGGCGTGGCTCTAGGGACAGCGGCTATGGTAAGTGGGTTGGTCTATTGGAAGGATCGCCATAAATATTCTTACAGACATTCATGTAGCTCTCAGGATAAATTGCAATCAGTCTGATGACTTCTTAACTTTAACCTATCACCATCAGCAGGCAATTGTTCATTTTTAACAGGGGTATACCTCCACATTTCATGTGACAAACGAATTGATTGAAGAAAAAACACACTAGATACAACACTTTTCAGGTGACCCGGTGTGGTTAGTACTTGAAGGTGTTTGTCTGCGTTGTTAACTTGTCTGATGAAGAGCATATAACTCGAAACGTCACCTCTTTGTATTAAATATTCACAGGAGCATTATCTAGTGTGCAGACTTTTTTTTCTCTTGGTTTGTATTTTCTCTTGTCTAATGTAGTATTTTTGTCATCTGGATGTGCATGTTTTTGAGACTTTTTTGATTGATTCATTTAAAATATTTCATTTTTTGTCCCTTTAGTTCAGATTTGACATGGACACGATAATCACTTTACGGTTTTGACATCGGTACGTTAGCATTTAGCTCAAAGCGCTGCTCTGCCTAAGTACAGCCTCACAGAGCTGTAGACTGACGATAGACCTTTAAGGCCTTTACACACTGGGGCGTGACAAATAAACGTGACAATGCGCCATACTCACTGCGAATATTTTGAGTCAAAACTATTCGTACTGGTAGTTACACAAACTTGTTCGATAAAAGGTTTGAATAGTTTTGCGGCAGCTCATTCTTCAGAGAAAAAAAATGGTATCAACACCATGTGACAATGACCTTGCCCTCCTCCTCCTCCTCCTCCTCCTCCTCAGATAAAATAGGAGGAGATTTTATGTACGTTCCGTTTCACAAGGTAGAGAAAGGGTAGGAGAGTCCCACTGCCTCACACAGGAGCTGAAGCTCGATCACAGCTGGTTCCATTTTAGGATATCATATTCGAATTTGTAATAATAATTTTATCAAGGTTTGTCATATAGCACAGTGTGCTTAAAAACACAATGGTCAACAGGTCAGCCATTGTCATGACGTTGTGACTCGACGCCCGTTTTGATTGGTTATTTGTGGTACGCAGGGGCGGACTATGAGTCAATTGGCCCTTGGGCACAGATATGCAAAAGCCCCCCCACCACCACCACCTCTCCTACATAGAAGCAAGATACACAGACTTATAGATGTTTTGCCTCTTTTATTGTACACAATACAAATTGTAGACATTATGCCTATTTTTTGCGGTTTTGTGTCTCTTTGTTTCCATTTTTTGTCTCTTTGAGGTAACTTTTTTTGCTCGTTTGTGTCTGTTTTTGGTTGTTTTGCCTCTTTTTGTATGTATTTTATATCTCTGTGTCTCTTTTGAATCTCTTCCTGGCCGGTACGTGTTAATTTGAGTGACATTTTTCAGGTGAGGGCCAGAGGGCCCCCATTACAGTTTGAGCCCCTGGGCTTGTGCCCTGTAATCCCGCTCAGTAATCTTTCCATGGCAGTACAAAAGCTCTGAAAAAATCGACCTTGCTTCAAAAATTATGTTGCTTTTTCGCAAATTAAACACATGAAAAAAAAAGCCCCAGGTATATAAAAGCCTTTAGCCTTGTTTGAAAACATCTTTATCTGAGTAATTCTACATTACAGCAGAGTTAACATTTTTAAATTTCCTATCAAATAGACCTGGTGACTGTGCCACCTATCCAAAGTGTGTCCCGTTGTATTCAGCTCAATTGCTCCAAGAAAAGAAACGGTTTTGGTACGCTTCCATATGCCAGTTAGTGAAAGAGCATCTTTATTGCATCAGTGAAACAGCTCTGTTTTACTAAAAGATCTTTACCATGCAGGATAGAAAAGGGACAGCATCCAGCAAAGTTACCGCTCCCTTCTTCATCACAGCCCACAGAAAACTTAAAAGCTACACGATTCAACTCTTTCATTCTGCAGTTTGTGGTGCGTGTGTGTGCGTGTGTGTGTGTGCGCAGGTGGTGTTAGTGGCGATCGGTTGACATGTCTCTTGAATGCAGCCTCACATTTGTTTGTGGCATTTCATGATTACTATGTCTGCGCAGCACTGAAGGATGTCAGGTCGTATGAAGTATTTGTTTGACGGAGGTGAGAGTAATGGCTAGTCGTTGTTGGAAAGCATCCGTGCGCAAGTCTGTTACCATTGACAAGCATTTCATCTCTTCACTTACCGAGACACGCTCTCCGTCTGATTTCAGCAATGAGACGGAGGACGAATGCATTTTTCTACCCCATTACTCCGGTTTTCAATTCTATTCACAACTTTATCGTCCCTCAAGGAGAAATTCATTTGGCGTCACAAATCTCATCTCCATCAGGAAGCCATGCAATGGCTGGTTAGTGACAGAACTGCTAAGGCCGGCCGCCTGTGTAGGACCTAAATAGGATTTGTTCACCAGCACACAGCCTCAGAAATCAGTTTCTATTCAGCAGTGAATTCTTTAAGATAATGATCATGCCAGGTTTTTTTTGGCCACATATTCTTGCTATGTATTGATCTATTCTAACACTGTATATTAAAAAGTAAGGAGTGTGAAATGTATGGTAATGTTCTATAAATGATCTCGGTTGTTGTTGCAGAGCAGTCTTGCAGTTGTGAGATAATGAGCTCTCAGCGGACGACATACAGTATCATGTGACCAAGCCAGACAGGTGATACCATGGCAGCATAAATACACAAGAGAGAATTTGATCATGGGCAAACACAACAGGGTGTCTCCAGAAAATTAATAAGCACATCCCAAAGGGGCTGAGGATGGTTTACATGAGCAAAGAATGAATAAAGGCTTGCTTCAAGATTGCAGCACACGAGCTGGTAACAGCAAACGAGCTTTGCAGATCAGTCAGAGCTGTGCAATGCTGTGCCTGGTGTGTGTTGTTACATCTTGTTGTGCGCTCGCAAAGGATGATATTTATTCTATAAATCAATAAAAGGATGAATCCATTTGAAGACCATTTACGGAGCTTATGCCATCCCCATTGCATGATTCTATGTGAATGATCAATCAGTGTGAGGTTATTAAAACAGAGCACTGCGCTCCTCAAGGCTACTGTTATCACTCTCAAGACGAGCTTATCAACAAGCCCCAAAATCTGCTTTACATCGCCCGACTTTGTCTCCTGACTGATGTGTGGGTTTTGCTAAACAGCCGAAACAGGGAGGGGGGAAAAAAATGGCTTGCATGTCTCATTAATGAAGCGCAATTGAAATACGATGAGGGCCCGGGATGATGACAATGACGTCCAGGAAGATGAAGGTGTTCTCTGTTGTCACGGAGCCTTAGTCCTGCTCCAGAAGAAGCTCACTAATTGGCTGTGGTGCGCCTTGGCTGGCAAGACACACCACTTTTTGTGTGTGTGTGTGTGTGTGTGTGTGTGTGTGTGTGTGTGTGCGTGTGTGTGTGTGTGCGTGCGCAATGCTCCATGGAATTTTAATCATTAATTTTATAGAGAAATGATGGCGAACCTTTGGGGGCTGACTGCCACATGTGATAGATGGATAGATAGATAAATAGATAGATGGATAGATGAATAGATAGATAGATAGTATGGAATACTGGTTTTTGTGTTGTTTTTTGCACCGTATGCCAGATGTCTTTTGCTTTTGTCATTCTCTCATAGTACTCATTTTTACCCCCCTTATGTTTGAAAATAGATACATTCAGGGTTGGAAATGAACTTTTTTTTGTCCACCTGCCACTGTGACTGGTGAATTCAAAAATCTACTTGTGTAACAAATCAATCAGTCACGTGCATATTTCACCCATATTTGTCTGATGGCTGGTACTAATTTCCAACCTTGGATACATCCGTTTCAAACATTGTAAAGTCACTGTCCTCATACTTCCAGTCGTCTTTATGTTGGCAAAGATACAGCCAATAGATGGCACCGGGGGCAGAGTTGAAAGTTTCAGACGGTATCAAACGAAGCGACAGTAAGGGTCGTATTAATGTAACTTTTAACGTAGGGAGTTGTAGATTACAGTGGTCTGTGAGGCCTTTGAATTCGTTGCTACACGTGGACAGATCACTTCATTACTGATTCCTTCTGTTCCGCCGTTTTTTAAACGTCTTCGTGGTTTCCTACAAATGTATCTTGCTTGAACTCTCTCTGGTTGTACCACTCAATTTCATCCATATCTATAAGCTTTCAGGAAATTTGCACAAATACAGACAAAATACAGGTATATGAGTACGGACAAAAGGCTGCATAGTACACATAAACTCCCTTATGATTTGGTGTTTTTTTTTTTTATAATCCAAAAAAATAAGGGCGGCGGGGGTGGCAGGGGAGTAAGTCCCCCTGACAATTAAAAAAGGGGGATTCTATAGTGTATTTTAGCAGGTTTAGTGTGTTAAAAAAAACTCACATACATATGCCAATTTTGGTAGAAAAATGTATGGATCCAAGACAGGTCCACCACTGGATGAATGGATGAATGAATAGATAGATAAAACCGTGAGAGAAATATATTTATAATTTAGTAACTAGTCTTTTCACACCTTTTCTGATCCTCTCATTATCTCCACATATGGTGCCATAAGCAATGCAAACATTAACAAAACTTAAGCAGCGATGATTTATACATTAATCTCCTCTTGTATGTCAGAGCTGTTTAACAATTAGGGATGTACATGCAAGTGCATAACTATGTGGACATCAGTATGTATATACAGTTCTCTCTCCCGCTAGGATAAGAGTCTGTGCCAGCCTTAGATATGCTAATTGGACAGTGAGTTGACAAGGACTCAACCATCAGCCTGCGTAATGAGCCGCTGCACAGAAGATCGGCTGCCTCTGAAGAGCGAGCAACAGGGAGAGAGAGGTTGCTGAGAGAAATTACGAAATGTGTTTTGGGGTCTTTTTTCCGAGCTCTGTGTCGTTGTTTCAGTCGAGCGAGCGTTGCGTAGGTGTCTGCATGTGGACACGTCGCTGTAGTCAGGTGAAAACCTTCAGCCGTCAGGTGAAACCGTATCTGCAAAATGTCAATTTGTTTTGCATGAAGAAAAAACCCATCCAGCTGGATGACATTGCATTTTTGGCATTACCCTAAGGGGTTCGAAAGAGGTTTATGAGCCTAAGGGGTTGAAAAATTGACTCAGCTCATGGAGGAGCAAGTAATCCTTCAAGTTATTTCAAAGCGTGAAAATTGTCAAAATCGAAGCTGTGAGGTTTTCACCCAACAGTGTGATGCATAGCTCCCCCTTTCAACCAAATTTGGGACATGTTAAAGCATATAGATGCATTCACAGTGACTCTTACATACCCCCGCTTGCTTACTTTTTTTTTTTATAAAACAAACATTTTAAAGAAATGTCTTTAAAGATTTTAAAGTATTTATAGCTAACATATAATATGCTTTCCCTACCAGTCTTGTTTACATTTAGACTAGATGACATTTTGTTAAGCACCTCTGAAAGAAGGACATGATTTTTTATTTTTTATTTTATTTTCAATATTTGGGTGAAAACATAAAACGAGGGGTTTTGTGGCCCTCCACCACAATTTCAAAAAAAAAAAGTTAAACACTTTATTGCCTGCATTCTGGTGATTTTTTATGCAACAAGTTGTACATTTTCTGCATCAATTTATGGTGTAAATGTCTTTAACACTGTCAAAATAAAAGTCATCTGCTACTTTCATATTTAAATTGGGGAAATGCACATAAATATTGAGGGGCACGTGTCCCTTGCATCCCCCCTGAAATTCTATACCTAAGCATTAGAGAACAGGTGGCACCACATTAGAGACTAATTAAAGGTCCATTAGCTGCTTAAATAATGGTTAAAATAATGTACTGTAAATAAATCCAATTTAAACCAGCATTATATTATATAATATTCTAATAATATTATGGTTATTTTTAACATATGATATCACGATATCTAATACAAGGGAAATTTAGACTAAAGCTGACACTTCTCCCTGGCAGCACTAACTGTGACTTTCACTTAGCCTATAAACAATTTTACTACGTTCGCTCTGTTCTGATCCCCTCCGATAATCTGCCCTATATGTATTTTTATACCATTTGGTAATACATTTCCTGCTAAGCGGGAGCCAGTCCATCTGTTGCTGGGCTCATCCAAGGCCAATGCATCCATTACTGGATGCCTCTTTCTCGCTGTGTCGACTTGTTTGACCTTGGAGCCCCTTTAAGATGTGTGGGTGTAAGTTTGCCACACTATTGTTTGGCCGCAGCAGCTTTTCTACAGCCTAGACATGCAGAGATTGAGGTCAAAGGGAAACTTAGTTTGGTTATTTTTGCACATTACCACAGAGGGAGACAGCATCAGTCACGCTTCTCTCTCCACCCCTCCCTTTGTTCCCCGATCACGAATCCGTGTGTTGGCTATGAAATTGTGATGAACAAAGACGAAGCACATTTGTGGAGTTTTTCTGGGTAACAGTAATCTATCAGCTGAAATGGTCAGAGATGATGTTCATGCTGGTGTGTAATTGATGTGCTGATGTTGTGCAGTGTGAAAAGCTGATCGCTTCTTCACGTCTTGCTGGGGTTACACACAAGGGTCCGACAGAGAGGATGTTGCTGCACATGTGGCTAAAATTAAGAAAATCAAAGTTTTGAGCAAAGAAAACGGAGCTCTTCTAAATCAGCAAGTTTCTCATTCTATTGTCTTTAAATGTTTCGTGCACATGTCCTCTTCCCGGTTAGCTGCAGGTGATCAGTTAATTAAATTGTGGCCTCAAGCAAAACTCATGCTCCCTGCCAGCATAAGCCACAGAGAGGACGTGGGCGGATACGATTTTTTCAATTCTGTTTTCTCATGGTCCCAAGAAAGCTATTTTTATGATTCGGATATCATTATTTCATGATAATAAGAAAATCATGCTGGTTTTCTGAAGATCACATAATAAAGCATGAAAGGAAACTTCCCACTGGAGATGCAGGGGACGTAAAAGAGATATTTGAAAAAACTCATTCAAAGAACGACACACAACAACACCTGAATGCCGACATACATTCTCATCAAAAAGAGTGACAGGTAATGTGCAAACATAGACCTTTACAAAGTGGAAAATGAAAATCTTCAACGCCAACAAACTATCAACACAAATAGACCTGATATGAGTTCTCAGTAGTGGATCTTCCCATAGGCGTGGCAGCCACCTAGGGGGGCCCCTAGAGATGGGTTTTCCAAAATATATATGTATTGATAGTTATGGTGTATTGGAGTGTATGTGGAGAGCATTAAAGTAGAGTAAGAGTAACATAAAGCAAAAGGGGTGCAGTACAAATAGAAGGAAAAAGAAGAAGATGGAATTTAGAGGCACCATATTTTTTATTGTCTATTGATTACTGTTTTTGTTAGCTACATTGTCCATTTGTGTCAATTTCTAAGTATCCTCCTGGGGTTTTGTGTCAGAGAAGCTCGCCCAGGTTGCCGACTGTGCGAGGTCTGGCGCTGTCTGTACTCACTTACTATCTCTTACTGTAACCTTTAAACCACAAACTGAAAAAAAATGAATAAATACTAATAACTAAATGTCATCAATCAAATTTTAATTCTTTAATTCCAATTTAAATTTAATTCTTCCTCTACTATTCCACACATGGAAATATATTTTTGACATATTTTATAATATGTTCTTCATATTTTTCAAATAATTAAAAAAAACATTTATTTCAGGTCGAAATATTTAAATTTTTAAATCATTAATTCAACCTTTACTTGCTAAATCTCATTGGTAGCATTAAAAAACAATGCAAAATCCTAAACGACAATGAAAAATTATAAACAGATAAAACAGCACTTAAAACTAAAATAATAATACTGGTATAAGAGTCGGCAAAAGACAAACACACTTAAAAATTAAGTCATTTATGATTTCACAAGAAATTACACCTTATGAACACTTCCTTAATTATTATTTTTATTATATATAAGATATTATTTTGACGTTGGTTAATGATTTAGCGTGTAATTAGTAATTTCATTCATAATTTAGTTTAGTAATTGCAAATCTCAATGTACCACAGTGCAGAGCAATGTCTGCCACTGTGACCAACAGTCAACCCCCTAAATTATTACATTTAAAGGAAAATAAATTGGGGGGAAAAATCAAGTTTGTTAATTAGTCAGATGAAATAATTACTGATAATGAGGATGAATAGTGGAATGAATAAATGAATAGCCAAAATGAATGAGCATCATACTCCTTGATCATGAAACTAAATCATGAAAACAAATAATGACATAAATGGGCTTCCCTTCCGTTCCTACAGGTTTGTTGCGAGATGCTGTTTCCATGACTCATATTTGCTCTCGGCAGCGTGATTTGAAACTCCAGCGGCAACCTTGTTTACAGCTTCAGACCAGTGAAGAAAAGTGTTGCCTCCGCTTGGGAATGTTACTGCTATTTGTCAATAGCTCCCTTGATAACACTGTTTGGATGTTTGGATGCAGCATGGGGGCATCCGTAGCCCTAATTTCAGCATCCTGCAGCATTAAGACTGATAGAGATTCAGACGCACCCGAGTCTCCAGATTCATTTATATTCAGGGCAAAGAATCGTAGCATTTGAGTGACAGGTGTGTTTTCTTGTTAGAGAGGAGCCTCAGATAGTTTATTTCTACTGCTAAAAATGTAACCAGGGCGGTGCAGCTCATGCCTGCAGTAAGCCGTGCTTCATCCTGCGCCTCTGATCCTCAATGTGTCTGTGTGTGTGTGTGTGTTTATGCATGTGTGTGTGTCTGTATATTTGTGTGTCTGTGGGCTGTGTGTTTAAGAGAGTGAGAAGGGACGTGTGAGGGAGTGAGTGCCAATCTCCCCCATGATGCTTTGCCATCTGCCATGTGTATGTGTGTGTGTGTGTGTGTGTGTGTGTGTGGGTGGCCCTGTGGGTGTGCATGCGTTTTGTGAGTGTCCTGTGCCTACAGGGTCCAGGGTCAGAGGAAATGTGAGGTAATATCACTCTCAGCCCCTCCTTGTATGAGGATAGGACACGGCTCCTACCCCAAACTTCTCCTCTCCGAGCTGGCTCACAAAGCCATGCATAATTGATAGAGAGGTTATTTTTATGCTGAAAAAATATGTGTGCGCGTTAAGTTCAGAATCATTGGCGAAACTATAAAAGAGAACAAATGAAAGTGGATGTAATCTTATTTTTTAAAACCCTGAATGTGCTTTTTTTTTAACCTCCTGTTGTGTTCCATTAAAATATATATATATATATATACATACTTATACAGTATATTTGGATCTTTTTTTCCCCTGATGAACTGGGTCCCCAAAAGCATCAAAACACACTCACAACACACAATCTAAATTAACCCTTTTGATACCTTATGTTTTCCTGCAAAAACATAGGAAGAAGGCAATGAGCAACTTAATTAACTTAATTGTAAAAGTACAAGAAAATTACCGGAAAATTAGCACACACAAAAAACAATCAATAAAAACCAGTTGGCGAAAAAAACAAACCAAAAGAGAAAAGAAAATGACCTGAAAAAAGTGCTTAAATATCATATTAATTCTGTAAAATAACTGTAATTGTATAATTATGATAATTCAAGATTTCAACGATTTTTATTGCCTTTCCAGCCATGCAGTACACGAGAAGAATCAAATTAAATACTCATGTCTTGGTGGTCATTAAAGAATAACATTATAATAAATTAAACACTGGGTTATCAAAAAAGTATTTTTAATAAATACATAGAGTGAGTAGTGCAGTATGTAAAGAGTAAAAGCCTACAATTGTAAAAATAATAATATAGACTTATGATCTTTTTTTTTTTTTTAAATAAATTTTGCATAATTTTCTACAAATTTCTTAGGATTTTTGGGACATTTTGCAATGAAGCTCACTGCCCTTTTCCCCATGTTTTTGAAAACTAATTTGCTCAGGGTTCAAAGGTTTAAATCCTCATAAAAGATGACTGAACACAGCTCAAGAAAAGTGATGTCGCTTCAGGTTTCAAAGGGTTAAAGCTTTAAGAAATTACAAGAACACGAGCTTCCTATCAGGTGTACTATCTCACTGCTAGTGTGGTGCCGCAGGAAACAGATCTGGTCTTTCTATCATGGCTCGTTGTCATGGAGACAGGCCTTGTGAGACCATCTCAACCCACTTGTGGTGAAAGGCATCATGGGTAACAGGGGGAGGGGGTGGGGGTGAGGTGAGAAAAACAAAACATGTCATCTTCCAAGGGACCCAGTGGAGCAGGGGGCAGGTTGGATGCCACCTAAACAGTGTTATTTCATCAGCCTGATGGAGCACAATAACCGGTGTACATTTCACCACCTGAGCTATGGTGTCATTATCAGCCTCCCCGCAATAAGTAGCACATGTATCCCCATCAATCTATCTGTCTGGCTGACCATCTGTGTTGCCACGCTGAAAAAAGGTAATAAGACCGAACCCCTGCTGCTTTCCCTCTGGATGCCGCGCCAGATGATGGGGGAGAGCAGGTTGTCATATCTGTGAGGGGGCTGTCGAGGCCGTAGGTAGGCCTGAGTCATGAGAATATTCACAATGCTCACACCTTTCAAATCTGCTTCGGCGACAAGCAAAGTGCGCGGCCATTCTCCATCTACAGGAGGAGCGTGGTTTGAAAGCGTTAAATGCCATTAGCGTGGACGTGCCCAGACCGGTCTGCTGCTGTTGCATCTGAGTATCAGTTTTGGCTCGCTCCCCCGAAGTTCACAGCTGTAAGACTCTCTAAGCCAGGGATGCTCATCTAGCTTTGCTGGGGGCCACTTTCACAAAATGACAGGAGGTCAGGGGACAGTTGCGACAGCCCCATGCATTTTTCTAAGATTTTAGGACATTTCTCTGATGTTAGGCAATTTGTCGCAATTTTGGATGTTTCTAGAATTTTCAAACATAACTAGGATTTTAGGACATTACTATGATGTAAGGATGTTTCTAGGATTTTAGGACGTTGATAGGATTTTAGGACATTTTTAGTATTTTAGGACGTTGATAGGATTTTAGGAGAAAATAGGAGGTTTTATGTATACTAAAAGTACAAAAACAATTCCAATGGTTAATCACTTTATTTTTTTTTGTGAATTAGAAAATGGTTTTGGGGCCATACGGCATCCTATTGGTGGCCAGATTTGGCCCGCGGGCCACAAGTTGAGTATCACTGCTCTAAGCCCTTTTGTTTGAATTGTGTCAATGGACCAACAACAGCTGAAACAGCTGGCACGGGGCAGCTGTGGAGAGAGGATGAGGGTTTGGATACAAGCAGGGGTTAGAGTGTGTGTCTAGAAAGAGAAGGAGATGAATGATAGGGTGCGGCAGAGTAGATGGCATCATGAGAGAGGAGGTTAACAAGGGAGGCGAGGAGGAGAGTGGAGAGGCGAAGGGAGGAAGGGGATGAAAGGAGATGGGAGAAGAGGAGATTTCAGGAATACGGTGACTAATACGGCAGTGAGACGAGGGTAAGATTAAGGATTAGGTGGAGGGTGAGCGACTACAGTGGAGGTAGAGCAGAGAGGGCTTTGTCAGCAGGTGAAAGACAACGAGGAGGGGTGGATAAACTGAGAATGAAAGAACAGGTTAGGCTGAGGTCACAGAGAGCTATAAAGGCCCCATCAAATCCAGCACACAGGACAGAAGCAGACACCGCAACATACGAGGAGTACCTAATGTTGCAGCGGCCGTGTGGCTCCACGCAGAGCAGTCTTCCTAGTTAGATTAACGGTGGCAAATTGAGTTTCCGTAAGAGGAGAATTTACTTAACATGCTACCAATGGTGCTTGAATGAGCCCTGATCTGATTTTTCTTATCGCATTGTTCAATTGAAAAAGGGGACGCTGAAAGCTTTTCTATTCAACATCTATTACGCGGCGCTTGATAAGGCGAGGGCAAAGCGGCGCGAAAACGAGCCCAGTATCAGATAGGCGGCCATGTTTTCAGACAAGCTATTTTTAGTGTAGGAACTGGCAGACAGTAATGTGTTTGAGCAGGTCATTAGCTCAATAAGTGGTTGGAGGAGTCTTTGAATATGTAACTCACCAGAAATGCCTCTTTCATTTAGCAAAGGCGAGTAAAGGTTGGCCACGTCTCTGCTACTCCATTTCTGCCCATGTATCGGGGATGTCAGGGTGAAAGCGCGCTTATGGGTGTTTGCACATATTTATGTGTCGATCACAATGTGGCCTGTCACCTGTGAATACTTATTATGTCTCCCCTGGAGCGTATACGTTATCCTGTTCTGGTGTTTGAAGGGAGACGTGCATTTATGTGATATATGACAGGTTAACAAAGGCTCTCTTCTCATTTGGCCTCCCCACCTGTGTTCTGACACATCAGGCGGAGAAGTGGGGGTCGGGAAAGCTCGATAGGACTGTGGAGTTATTGACTTCCAGACAGGGAGCTCCTGCACAGCTTGTCTAAATCTCTGCAGCAGAGCTGAATTATGCTTAGGCTTCCACATGTGCGCGACCTTGCGTGTTTATGTGGGGAAAGAGAACGAAATACTGACGGAGATCCCCCCCAAGGCTAAGGATTAACAAGAGGGGCAACATCTATTAAAGCAGCAGTTTCTGATACATTTGGCGTTATTGAATTTTGCTGCATTCCTCCTGACCCCTCAATCCTCTTTGTTTAAGTGTTTTCCATTACGGCGGCACACTCTGGATGTATTATTGCATTAGCACTTTTATATGCCACCAGAACAGTAAAATACTGAACACTAAGAAGGAATTAGGCCAGAGCTGAAGTTAAATGAAATTATTAGGACGTCTGAGCAAAAAAAAAAAAAAAAAACTCTTAAAAATGTATCATTGCGGCTCATTTCACGGCTCACTGGAAAAGGAGACTTATTAATACAGAGGCAGTGCGCTGAAAACTATTTTGGTCTGTTTCTTGTCTTAGTTGTTGAGCAGTGGCTCCATTGTTCTGGTATTAGTTCAGTCAGAGCTGGTCTGCTTGAGCTGTTAATCCCAAATCAGAAGTGCTCTGGCTAAATCAAAAGACCTAATCCTGCATTAGCATGAATTTGTCTTAAATTTTCTTCATGAGGATGTTCTCTCTACATCTGTATGAATTATGGTATGTTTTCCTTCTCCCCTTACGGTGCACTGACATTTCAGCTGTCGCTCTAAAAACAGAACTATGAATCAGGGATGGAGGAAATATGCCTTTCATTGGTTTCAGCTGACCTTCATGTTTTTTTTTTTTATGTGTGTGTGTGTGTGTGTGTGCGTGCAGAGTGCCTACCCTTGTTGAGTGAAGCCCAACCTGAATCTCCGTCATCTCCAACCAACCCCCGGTGGTGCCATGCCTCTGTCCAGGACAGGTGGAGTTCAAGCCCAATCCAGGAGGCCTATTCTGGGGCTCCGCCTTAGCCCCTCTCCCCTGTGTCTACTGCTGCCTTTGGTTATCCTGCTAACCGGCCCTTCGAGCCCCGTGTGCGGAGCACCAGGTATGGCTAACTCTCTCTGTCTGCGTTTTTGTCCGTGTGGCTATCTGTTTGTCTGCATTTCTTTTTGGCTGGTCGCTAGTTAGCTGCCAGCTAGTTTATCTGGCTACCTTGCTAGGTAATGTTAGCTTACCACCTATCTACGTAACACGTACGTGTCTGTCTGTCTGTCTAACTTGACCGAGCGAGCGGGCTAGCGAGCTAGCTCGGTAGCTAGCTCGGTAGCTAGCCGACTGGCTAGCTAATTAGCTCTGTATCTAGTTGCTGTTAGCTAGTTATCTATCTATTAAGCAAGTTAGCTCAACTTCTCCCTATTCTTCTTATTTACAGCCTTCCCGCAGATCCTTAAAAAAGTCTCAAATTACATTGAATTCATTAATCTAAAAACGAGGCCTTAATTGGCATTAAATTGACTTAAATTAATCCTTTGAAAGTCTTCAAAAGGCTCATTTTTTTCCTGTTGTTACATGGAAAAATGTGGGCCTAAAACCAATATTAATGTCCCTTTTTTTGTTAAATAATTTTAAAAAATGCCTTTTCTTAAACTTTTCATGATGGGAATCCAAGGAGTGGAATCTCACATGCAGAATGAGATAAAATTACCCTGAAAACCATCGTAAAATGCCAAATATGTACTACTTTTGTTGTCAAACAGTTTTATTATAATATGTATACTTTTTCACTGGACTAAAAAGTTCATATCTTATGTTACCATATACATTTGGGCAAAATAAAAATGTTCCTCTAATTTGTATTATTTTGCAATGGCATTAAAAAATATTAAAAAGTCTTAAATCTACCTTGCATTAAGATGCAGGAACCCTCTATCTATCTATCTATCTATCTGTCTGTCTGTCTGTCTGTCTGTGTCTATCTATACCTTTCTTGTTTGCCTTTTTTACTCATTAAAAGAGGAGGAAAATGATTATTCAATGATCAAAATATTTGCTAATTTATTTTCTGTCAATCAGCTAATCGATTTATTGATTAGTTGCATTAGTTGCAGCTCTACAGTAAATGTGACGCACAAAGGTGTGGATACATGTGAAAGTGTACGCATTCATTCACATCCTTTAATTTGTGTGCATCAGAGGAGTGAAACCAGGCTGGTCAGTACATAAGCACTGGACTGTGGCGTTGTTAATATGTTTTGATAAGCCGGGAGGTCCCATCAGCATGTTCCTCATCATCTCCTTGATTACAACATTTCCACATATTTCCTGCCTCAGTTCGTCCACACACATACACCCACACACACACACACATGCTCAGACACACTCAGCTGTCACTGCTCTGAAAATATAACCAAAGCTGATTTCTTGAAAGAGGATGCAGGCTAAAGATGGAGATAGCACTTCTCTCAGTTAGGAATGGGGATTGTCTAATGTATTTTTCATTTTCCATTTGTGTAAGCAATTTGAGGCCACGATCCTTTGAGTAGACTCACATCATATCTGAAATATTTTTATATTCAGTGAAGAGGTAGAATTACACAACACATAACTTTCAGTTGAAACGTTGTGGGATTGAAGATTTCTGCCTTTGGACCACCTACAGTCTATCTCCACAGAACAGACAGTGCTGTAAAAAAGCTCCTGCTCCCATATTTCCCCAGCGTCCTCAATAAAAAAAAACAAACTACTTTTTACCATTAAGTTTGGCAGAACTTGTAAATTAAACCGAAACTTAAACTTTAACTAAAGAAATGAGATAGACATGTTTCAAAACTAGCCAAGAACCAGTGAAATGTGATATTTGGAATCCACCTTTTCTTTGATTCAAAATGAATCTGTAGTTATTATTTTTTCCCTGGAACTATTTGTGCAATTTTTATTTTTTTTTGCAACACTGACTGTATTCTTCACTGTTTGTCCTGCAAAACTGATCTAATTTTAAAGGACAGTTGACCCTGAAATCAAAAATACATATTCTTTCTCTTAACTATACTGCTATTTATCAAGCTGGATTTTTTTTTTTTTTTTTTTTTTGGGTGTAAGTGGCCAAAAGTTTGAATAAAGGGTGTGGAGATGTCTGCCTTCTCGCAAATGTAGGGTCGACTATTGTTGCTTTCATAAAATATTCATCAAGCAATGTGAATAGAATAACTAAGTGGGTGAAAGTATATAACAGAACAGCTAGAAACACTCTAGCAACACTCATAATATTAATATAACTAAAATCTAAGATGATATCTAGTCTCATATCACAATATCAATATAATATCAACAAATTGGCCTTCTAGTCTATTCAAGAATAACTTTTAATTAAAGAAAAAAAGAAAAAGTTTTTTGTTTTAGGAATAATGCCTAAAACAAACTGTAATCCTAGAGAGTGGCATTTGTTTGTAGGCCCTCCATGTCTCTGATTCAGTGGCTCACATCAAATCTGTTCCACCTTTTTGAGAAAAAATAGAAAAAGAAATCACTTCAAACATGATACTCTTCCATTACCGTGTGTATTTTATGCAAAACAGCTCTAATATTCTCCTCATGAAAATGATCTGCATTTAACTCTTAAACACAAACAGTGTTAAAATCATGCAAATGAAGTTGGGAAAAATTCCTTTCAATTTTGTCACTTGTGAGTCCAAATTTCCATCCTTCAGCTACGCCGCATTCTCCAACTGTCCTCATCATCTTTGTATCACAGGATTTGTTTTGCTGGACACATTTGGCTGTGAGATGCAAACAGATTTGACAGCAAAGACACACAAACAGGAAGAGATGAATTATTAAAAGTGGCTTAAAGGCTTGTCAGACCACAGCTGGTTCGCCATAAGGCACTAGTTAATGCAACATTTCACCAGGAGTTACACTAATTTCCCCAAAAGAATTTAATGACAAATTAAACCTGTACCAGATAGTTTCATGTTCACATGGCACACGGCCAACCACACTATTACCATATACCTGCTGGTGCCTCTCACATCAGAGGGCAGCAGTCAGTCAGATGATTATTGGTTACAAAGGTGTTTCATTAAAATCAGTCCAGTGGTAGATCAGTGGTCGACCCCTCTGGTCCAGTGCAACAGAGTGAAACCTGCCATTGAGGAGACTGAGCTCCTCATTAGTCCCTCATTTTCCAGGCGGCTTTCTAGAACCTGCAGATCACATAACACTTTTCTGTCCAGTGCAAATCCATCTAGAGCCAGTGCCTTGCAGTACTATTCCCCAGGCTTTCAGAAGAGGCTTAAGTGGTAACATTGCCAGTGGGGTCGGTTTTGCACTAGGATTGGTGTTCAAGCCCATTTAAGAGCACACAGTTTTTGACTTGACGTAAAGCCACTGTAACGCATGTGGAAGTCATAAGAAGCACATGAAATTCTTTCCTAATCCCAAAGCGAGGAGAAGACGGTTTTCAACCATGACATTTATTGGACTTTTGATAGTTCACATATTGTTGGCAGGGGAAAAGGGCAATTTGCTCAATACTCTGTGTGCCTCTCTAAGAGTCGAAAAGGCAGGAAATATCCCGCTCTTGAGTTCTAAAATGGTCGGTATAAATGTGTTCTGATTGACTATACTGTACCAGCTTTTTGCTTCTTCCTGTTGAGGATTATGGCAAGCATAAAATGAAACCACTTTATTTCTGACATTCAGAGTAGGTCTTTTAGAGGCACACAACACATTGCAGCAGGCGCAGGAGAAGTCTTTTGACACGGTGTTATTCCATTTACTGTCGAGCCATTGTAGTGAAACTGGGAAGTGGTCTGCGTGGCTTGTTAGCCAGTGAAGGAAGGAGAAGTGAGAAAACGTGCAAACAGGCTTTCTGAGGCCGCGTCTACATATAGATATTTTTTCCTCTTCGTTTTAACAATTTCCTCTTCGTTTTAACAATTATTCTGTCCAGATGAACTTAGTGTTACAAAATATCTTCGCCCACACCAGAATGTAAAAATGACTCCAAAAGTTAAAGAGTTGCCTGTTACTATGAGTACTGTATTTAACAATAAAAGGCAGCAACTTACTTATTTATGGAGCTGTGAAAGCCACTGCATTGTTAACAACACCATTGTGCAAATATTTCACAATAAAAAGCCTAATTTTAACAAATCGAGAGATTCTGTCCACAGAAATGTTGTCATAGGGCTTTTATTTTGAAATGAATGACAGGAATTGTCAAGTTAGAGATCAGTATTCATTTTTTACGTCTATGACTGGATATGAACAATGAAACTGTGGTGAAAGGTAGCATGATGTAGATGTGATTATCAAAAGACCATTTTCACTGCATATTTTTGCAGAAAAATAAGAAAGATTTCTCTCAAGATGTTTCGCAACTGAGTAGCAGTCTGCCTCATCACAGAGGGAGTAAAGCGTACAGGCTAATGTTTCCTCTTTAAAAACACCTACTGGTGATCTAATCATCACACAACAGATTGACCACGCAAATATAAAATTACCCTTCAATTCTTTGTAAAAGAATTGTTCCTCCAAAAGTAAATAGTACAATACTAAATATAAAGTGCCAACCAAATTTAAGTGCCAAAAGATTAAAATAAATAAGCCTGTGCGAGTAAACTTTTTAACAGTTGTATCAGCTTAGTTGTAAAATTAGTCAGGCTCCACGTGACTCTGACACATTACTGCCTCTCAGGATTAAGACTGAATTTCACCTTTTAATGAAAAGTCAGTTTATTTGTCAAACAATTTCAAACTGACTGGGCAGATAGTCGATCATAATGGGGTGGCACCCAGCCCACTCCCTAGACACGCACCTGGACATCAGAAGGTGTTCTTTAAAAAATCTCAATTATAGTGACCTGAAAGTCTGTTTGCATGAGGATGAGAGTCCCAAACGCAGAGGAAAATATGCATTTGCAAAAATATGTGAATACATTTAGGCCTCAATCTGCTAGGGTTTATATAAAAGGCAGGCTTTTTTTCTCTTGGTTCCTGTTCTGTCTTCAGAGCAGAAGTGAATCAACACAGCAGGACCTCACCCACCCAGACACATGGAGAAGTGGGAGGAGGGATCCAGGTTGCTATGGTAAGGGTCATCCTGACTTCACCCTGATGGATCGCAGCGATTCTGTAGCTGAGGAGGAGTTAAGCTGGGCACCATGGCAACAGGCCACAGACGGATAGCAAGGGGTGGGTGCGTGAAGTTGTTTGATTGATCTGACTCAGCCACTGTGAAAAATATAGGTTCAGTACTGTTGGCTCAATATCGGACATGGAAATTGCTGTTTTCTTACAAAGGCCAACTGCTGCACTTACGCATCCCACATCAGATGCATCATAACAACAGATGAAATTGTTCTCCTCTGAGGCAGAGCTGGAAATTAACTGACATTGGTAAATCCATTGTGTTTGTTAATCAGAAGAGCAAATCCCCCTATAGGTGTTAGAGTATGAAGACACAAAGTGACACCTCTGATATTTATACATTTAAACCAATTATATGCTGTGAATTGCAGCCAACACTTCTCCTACCTGTGAAACACTCATGTGTCATGACAGCCTGCGCTGCATGCAGTGCGAGGGTAGCCTGCACTGGAGGAAGCAGAGAGAGAGACAGACAGAGAGAGAGAGAGAGATGTTCCTCTGAAGCCCAACCCCATCTTTTATTTATGACCCACAGGAAGTCCTTCAGCATGTCCTCTAGATGATACCCAGGAAGTAAGCACAACACGCAGCCATCACAACACAAGTCAGCCTGACCGGTCACTGACAGTGAAATGGGGCGTGGTCAGCAGGGGGTTGCTGCTGGCCGTGGAGTCAGTTTGATGTCCTCTGGGTTTAAGGGTATCAATTTTCATGCTTGTGTTATTTCCCCCCCCTTTCTTTCATTCCTTTCCCCTCTCCCTCTCTCTCTCTCTCTCTCTCTCTCTGTGTCTCAGCTCCCCCGAAGTTCACCAAGATTCCCACAGACCAGATCGGAGTGTCAGGGGGTGTGGCATCATTTGTGTGCCAGGCCACTGGCAATCCCAAGCCTGTCGTCTTCTGGAACAAGAAGGGCAAGAAGGTCAACTCCCAGCGTATCGAGGTGGTTGTCACAATGCACAATGGTCACTGTAGCAGCACCATGAATACAAAGCAGTAAATCCATTAAAAAACATGTATTGATTTACGCATGTACATAATGGTAATGACTGTGTCTAGGTTATACTGTGTATTTCTAGATAGATAGATCTTGCAATATGTATTCTTGCTAGATCAGATATTGCTTTTGATATGAATTGTTATTATTTTGTTTTGCGTTCTAGATATACCACAATCTTGTTTCATAAATGGTAAGTTCAATATTTTTCAGCCTGGAACCTTTTTTCCCACATTTTCGCCTCTACATGACTAATGGGAGTAACAATTTTTGAAACTGGTCCAGTGTTGAGCAAGAGCATTGCAGCTGTTAGCAGCAAACACAGGCTGGAATGTAAGCACTTGAGACATTTGTGCACCGTCAATTTATATCCACTAAAAGTGTTTATATTTGCTGCACACAGGCTCAGATTTTTATTTTATGTTTCAGAAAACATTACAGAAATGATCCTTACAGAGACAGACCTTTTTGTTATAGAGTAAAATCCTTTTTGTTTAACAAAAAAAAAAAAAAGCTGAAATTGTCATCACCAAACCCCCCCAGACTCCATTTACATACAAAACAGTTTTATCATCATGAAACACACTTAATTCAAACCAAAAGAGACAAATTAAAACCTACAAAAGCAGTCTTGGATTATCTTTCCACTGTTTCACTAATCATCAACTCTGGATTGGTTGAAGTAAGCCCTTAATTCACACAGTCAGATGTGAAAATATGAAGGGGCTATACATGATAAAAAATGCTGTTTATATAAACGGAGTCTGGTGGGTTTGGTGAGAGCGATTTCACTGCATTTTCTGGTTAAGAAAAAGGTATCTCTGTCTGAATCCTTTACATAATGATGTCAGTCATGTAGAATTATAATCTCAGCCCGTCAGTTGCAACAGCAAGAACTTTTAGTGGACGTAAATGGATGGTGCACAAATATCCCAAGTGGTTGCAATGCAGCCTGTTGCAGGGCTTCCACCTGCAGAGATCCGGCTCAATACTACACAGATTTCAAAAATTGTGTTTCCTTTTAGTTACTTATACACACAAAACATGGGTGAATAGGGTCCAGGTTAAAAAATACAGTGCCTACCTTTTAAAGGAGTAGTCCAACATTATGTGAAATACACTTACTTTCTTGCTGAGAGTAGAAGATTGATAGTGCTTAAAAGTAGTATTAGTCAAATGAGCATATTTCCCACTGCCATTTTTTTCTTCATAATATGAATTTGACTACAACACCGTTTCAAGCGTCGGTTGCAAGATTTAATTAAAGCTTAAATGTAATCATTGATGACAAATTCATCGCAGCTGAATTACAGGGACATTTTTCCAAACTGACATAAAAATATGCAGCAGATTGCATTAAACTTCATTTTCTACTATATGCACATATTGCTGTCCCTAAGCTATTTGCTATCAAGCATGTTATTTCACATAGGAGCTTAATCACATTAGACGCTTGATTGTATGTTGATGCACTAATATGACCTAATGGTTAGTGTTAGTGCATTTCAACCAGAAGACCCACATTCAACCCCCCCGTGTTGGTAAGTATCTACCCTGCTAAGTTGTATTCTTGTGAAAGACACTGAATCCCCACCAGCCCCAGGAACGCCAGCTGAGCCTGACCTCGTGGCAGGGAGGGCAAGCAAAAAAAAAAGAAAAAAATCCCTTTAGGAAATCAATAAAGTATTATGCTGTCATGTAACAACCCACTTGTGACCAAAGACTATATTCAGTGTAATAAGAAAAAGGACCGAAAACATTTTCTAATTGGTTTTACATCTTGAAATCTGGTATATACAAACTTTGAGCAATTATCTAAAAGTACAACTTGAAATGTTTGGATCAATGAAAAATAACACTTTCAGCAGTCAAAGTCAGGATTCTTTGAAAAGTTAGGAAAAACATTATGCTAAAATTATGTTCTTTTAATGTCCTCCATATGGACTATTTTTTTACACAGCCAATGTGCATATGTTTGATATCCAAGTTGTTATGAGTTTATAGGTGCTGAATACTTGATGTTCTGTGTACTTTTTGAATAAACCATTTTCTTATCGTCCTATATTAAGTCTTCAGACACATGGGACTACTGTTTTCTTCTAAAATATAATGAAGTGTATATTTGAAAAGGTAGTAGTCCCATGTGCCCAAATACTAAATGCAGTATGACAAGAAAAACTCACTTTTAAGCAGTATGGTTTCATCCATTTTTAAATTTTCTTGAGATTTCTGCTCAGGCAAGCCTAGAACATTTCCAAATTTTCGAAGGAAATTTGCAGGCACATGTGGATTCATCTTTAAAAGAAAAACACTTATAATGATTTATAACATACTTTGCTATTATTTTACTAATTAATCTGATTGTTCTGCTGTGATTAATGTGTTTTTTTCCTGTGGTTCTGTGGCTGTCCAGACCGTAGAGTTTGATGAGGGTGCAGGTGCTGTGCTCAGGATCCAACCGCTCAGAGCACCCCGAGATGAGAACATCTACGAGTGTGTGGCACGTAACAGTGAAGGAGAGGTGTCTGTCACTGCGAAGCTGGCCATAATCAGAGGTGAGACACACAAATCCTCCACCGTCACACACACACACACACACACACAGCATATCGCCATCCTTTTCCACTTGAGTGGTGCTTTCTTTTCACGTGCACACACCTGGATTCAGCCGTCGTCTCCGCTTCCCTGGGCTGTCAGTTCTGGATGTGACATTAGAGCCAGGCCACACCCTGCTGCCACAGCGGGCTGCAGTGCACTGTTCTTTTTATAGTCCCTCCGAGTGCGACCAAGCGTGATCTGGCCACACTGGGGGCTAGCTAGCGTGCTAGCTCACGGTTACTTCAGCATCCCAGTTTGTTGTAATCACTGCGCTTCCCGGCCAGAGTGAGGGTGTTAATCTAATGTACACTGTCTCCTCGGAGGGAGACGTATCTAATATGGTGCTCCAACATGCTATGAACTAAAGTTGCAGCATGTGGCTGCGAGCCTGGGATCTGAGCACTGGCCTTTCGCCCAGCACAGCTGGAAAGGATGAAGAAATAGAGGGATGGCTGCTTGGGCTGTTACTACATGAAGAAAAATCAGGGGATTAGGCCTCGGTTTGGCAGACTACCCATTTCTGCCAGGAGAAATTGAGGAAGAGAAAGAAAGAGGGAGGAAGAGGTCGAGGAGAGGTGAGAAGGAATATGATGGAGGGGGAGGAGGTGATGGTAAGTCGAGCAACACAACAGGATGGTGTGAAACAATAGAGATGAAATGGGATGTCGGAGGAGTGGTGGAGGGGCTGTAGAAGTGCGGGAGATGGATGAGGATTGTGGAGTTGGCAGGGCTGTGTGGTAAGCAGAAGGCTGGTAGCCCAGGGAATAGACTCCTGTCCATCTGTTACCCGGTCCGTCATCTCTGCACACACAGCCCCAATCTAAAGCACATTACCACATAAACTACACCTCGAGGGCAAGCCTCTCAGTGTGTGTGGCCTTGTGTGCCTCTTCCTGTTTGTGTTAACTTTTCTCTGACTGAGATCTGTGAACCGTATCGTCCCCCGTCCCCGCTGTGACAAATAGAATCAGCCGTCTTTGATTCTTCCTAATCAGCTGATACTCAGACTACAGGACTGTGATGAATGAAACAATATTTAACCCAAAGCGCAGACCAGATTTAGACCTGATAGTAGCTTAATTGTACACTGCAAACTCACGAGCTGATCTCACTCTTCGAAATTTCAGAAACCGATTGCCTTGATAAAGATAAGTAAATATGAAAATTAGTTTTAATTTATGTTTATTTCATATGTAATTGTTAGGTCTATGTATTTAATTTTATGTAGTTGTTGCTACTTGAAAGTGATGAGTAAATTAACTTGTTCTGTATAAGTTATAGCAACTTAGCTTTTTAAGTTAACCAAGTTAGTCGGCCTTAACTGCTTTATGTATTTACATACATATATTATGTGTATTAGGTGAATCTTATAAACAGATATAAAGAAAACATAACGTAAGAATAGTTATACTTAATAATCTTAGTCATAGCAATCGGTTTCCTCGATTTTTTGTAAAATTAAGATCAGCTTGTCAAATTTTACATTGTAATAGTTGACTTTTCAATCCCTGAATGAGGATGCAATGATGGGTTGCAGACCGATAGCAACAAAGGTGTTGGTTTCTGAAGTATTTTTTCCTCATTGTGTAATGTGACGGAAAGAATAAATGCTGCTTAGATTATATAAATCTGTCATCCAACAGATTTTGCCATAAGGTGTTAGTTATCCCTTTAATACCGTGGTTATTGTTGGAAATGTTGCAAATCAGGTAACAGGGCTGTTTACGGCATTATCAGATTTGATATGATTTTGGGATCCATGTAATAAAATACCTCTATTTTTAGGTATTTAAAGTCACGATTGGTAACTTGAATGAAAATAACTTTTTGTCATATTTTATGAAACTGTCACTACATCTACACAGTATAAACTGAGAGAGTTTGAAAAATAACATTTTCCCCTTCATGGTGCTTCTGATTGAATATACTAAAAGCTACCATGCCTGATCAAAAACAACTAATCAGAGTCAAGAAGTCTTTCAATAATGTTAATCAGTGTTCGTGAACAGCGGTTCCAACTGTTAAACTAGGCAGCGCTGAGCAGATATGAATCAGGATTCTGTTACTGCATTGCCTATTTTTTACCTCAGATGTTTTCAGAAACATATTTTAGTGTACTGTTTAGCTGTAAAATGAGAGTTTGCTCCAGCCAGTTGGTGGTGCTTCATTTTGCTCGACTGTTTTCAATATGGAAAACAAACTCTCTAAGTATTTTATTTTTATAAAACGTATCCACAACAGCTAGAATTCACTGACATTACTTTCTGCTTATTTTATCCATGAACAATATCTCAATTGAATTTTCCAGAAAGAAATGACTTCACAACAATATATATTAATATGGTGTTATTAAATTTGTGTTGAGGAAGTTTTCTGTTTATCCTCAAACATAATTACCACAGTGATGCAAGACTGTCCTTCATAATTTAAGGACACCACAGGTTAATGTTTCTTACAAGACATGTTTTTTAATCACCTCTAATATTAAATGACCATTAAACCTCGGTGATATGATTCAGAGCTGTATCAGTTTCAGAGCACCTCATGAATGCAGCTAGGAACAAAACAATGTACCACTGTCAATAAATATCCCTGAGATTGACCCAGGAACCGAAAATAAACTTAAGATTTGCCTGCTATTAGACGCACAATTGGAATTTTTGCCAAGGAGCTCTTCAGGAGTTATGGTTGACTTCAATACTTAAGTTTTCATGTGATATTTTAAAACAAAGAAGCAGATATTTTCTAACACTTTTGCTGACTTTTTGTACCAACGATTTCATACCCATCCGTTTCTTGGCAGTGATCCAAATGCTTGCCACCTAACAATATATATGCAGAAAAATATTGAGACATTTACTTCTATACACCTCCTCCCACTTCACAACTCTGTTCCTCAAAAAACATAACTCAGTGCCTCTGAGTATTTGACAGCGTGCTCCAAAAGCCATACACCAGGTGGAGTGATATACTGTGTAATAGATCATGTCATTCAAGAATGCTGTTAAGTGCAAAAGAAGGTCTGCAAAAACTGTTTGGTTCGAGCTTTTCAAAAACGCGGTTCATTGGAGAAAAGGTCCACCAACCACTGATGTAAAAAGGAGGCTTTCCATTACTGACCAAACCCTTGAAAAGTCTTTTCATCCCCGATGTGTTTCATGTCATCGTTTTGTATAATGGTTGACAGACACTAATAGCAGTGCTGTACAGTGTGAGGGGCTTGTGGCTGGCCACAGGATATGAGCCACAGCTCTGTAGGCTGCCTAATGGATGGAGATGTGGTAGGTTATGGTCAGGGAGACTTTTTGTGCCTTCAATATTATCATCACACATCACCCATCCCATTACCTCCTGTTCTTCCTCCTCTCTCTTTTCCCTGACTATATCTGTCTGTCTTTGACTCTGGCAGCCTCCTCTTTGGCCCTCAGCGATGTCCGTTTCTAATTTCATCTCTCTTGTTTTATTCATTCTTTCATTTTCTCTGCCATCTATTCTGCTTGACCCTCACTGTCTATCCAGACTCTCTCTCTCTCTCTCTCTTTCTCTTTCTCATCCTTCCTTTTCAGTTTTACAGGCTCTCTGCTGCTCCACCCTCCTCACCCTCTCCAAACCCACCCCATCCCCTTTCCACCCGAACTGCTCTTTTCTATGGACACTGCAGTTGTGTTGTTCCGCCTTCAGGAGATGTGAATATCTGCAGTTCTGCATGTTTGAAAACCTCTGGTGGGCGAGAGATTCTCATCACCGCAGCTGTGTGTGTGTGTGTGTGTGTGTGTGTTGGTGTGTGTGTGTGTGTGTGTGTGTGTGTGTGTGTGTGTGTGTGTGTGTGTGTGTGTGTGTGTGTGTGTAAATGCATGCACATGGATTTCTTTGTTTGTGGGCATGTGTGTGTGCGCACATATCTGTGTGTGTGTGTGTACGGCTGGCTTGTGCAGAGTAATCCTGATTATACTCACCTCCCAGTGTCCCATTTTAGGAGAAAGGGAGGCGAGGGATGGGGGAGGAAAGGGGGTGAGAGAGAGAGAAGAGGGAGGAGAGATGTTCTGCCACCACGGCAAACACCCTTCATATGAACAACAGAGTCAGATCAGTGATTCCCCCCAGGCGTCTGCTGCATTGGCAGGCCGGCGGCTCAAGCAGCATTTCGGTCTGGAAACAACTGAGAGTATCATCTCAGCCTGCAAGAGGATTACACTCCTTGAGTGGAGAACCAGCTCTTTCATCATATATACCCCCTCATCTGCACAATTTTTATTCCCTCTGTCCTTTTTCCCTTTTTCTTCTTCTTCATGCATGTTTGCATGTAATAGAGTGTTATGTGGGATCATCATGTTTTGTGTGTTTAGTCTGCGGCTGCTGAGGAGAGCTCAGGATGGAGGGGGACACACGTGGGTTTTCAATGGGATTCATCTAGGATGCTAAGTCCAGTTCTGCATTGTATTGTGATCTATTATCATAAAGGCCCATTAGCATTTAAAGTGCTCCCCCTCAGCCCTCTTGCAGTCTATAGGAGTCAAAGCATTACAGCCTCTGAAGACTGCCGAGTGCTGCCAGATTAATCGTGAATCAGGCTCCCCGAGATCGCCTTTTATGCAGGCTTCTTTCATCCACGTGGCCATTCCCCGCTGAAATGAACTGAAAGATGAATAGGCAACCTGTTTCTTAACCAGGACAAATTATGATTTTTTGCAAGGAAGCGAGTGTTTGTGCGCGTGTGAATCTGTATTTGGGTGACTGAGGGAAATACAAAGAGAGACAGGAAACGAAAACCTGGATTCGTGTTTGTTTGTTTGCATCATATGCATTATGTGTTTGACTTTGTGTGTGTGTCTGCATGCCCAAGTAGTTGTGTGTTTGTGAGCACGCGGGTGCATGAATTGCATATTTGCCCAGATTCGGTTGGCTCCACCGACTGGTTTTGGGCACGAGGCCTGATTGCCCTTCTGCAAACATAACCAGGCCAAAATGTAAGCTCTCCACCTCTTGATACATACAAACACACACAAACACAAAGCTCCAGGGAACAATGCTGGTTGGTCCTTGCCAATGTTCCCCCAAAAGCTGTTGACACACGCAGTGTTTATACACACATGGCGCATTTTTCCATAGGCTGTCTTATCAATTTAACCAGGAGATGAAACATAAGCGGTACTTTTGTGCAGCAGTGTTTGTGTTTGATAAATGATTCATTTGGTGAAAAGTGTGATCAAGGCCATGCCCGCAGTATCTATTTCAAGCAGCAGCTGACTCATCCAGGAGCCTGGCTGAATACCTGTAGCCCCTTTTCTCCTCTCCAGTGAACTGTACTTCGGTGTCCAGCACAGCTATCTGTCTGCTGTTATCTGTGTATCTGCAGAGTGCCAGTCTGCTGCTGTATGATGGTGTGCATTGCATATCTATCTGTCAATAATCTGTCTAATCTATTTAGAATATATTAACAGTGGTAAATTTGCTCAGGCTTGCATTCCTCACAGTAAAATGAAATTTATTTCCATTCGGGACTTTGATGTTAAGACAGCATTGATGCAGGAATCCAGGCGCCTTGGCAACACATTATTTTACCAAGAATTTAATGTAAATTTAATAAGATGGTGAGCTGATGATGAACAATTGTGGTTGATTGTGTCTGACCAAAAATGCCAAACATTTGCTGATTCCAGCTCGAGAAAAATTGAGAATGTGAGAATTTACAGATCAATTTAGAACTGTCAAACAAGACATTTGGAGATGTCACCTCTGGCCAAATTGTGATGGATATTTTTTTTTCTTCTTCTTCTTCTTCTTCTTATTATTATTATTATTATTATTATTATTATTATTATTATTATTATTATTATTATTATTATTATTATTATTATTATGTGTAATTTCATGAACAAATGATCTACAAAGTAGTCAGGAAAGATTCACAATAGTCTTGAAAGTTATTATTAATTGTTGCAAGTCATTTTTCAAGAAAGACTTGCAATCATTTGCTCCTTCTGTCTTCACAAATGTGACCGTTTGCTGCTTAAAGGGGTATTTTGTGGATTTTAAGCCAGCCTGTTTCACAAGAATATGGTTAGTATATTTAAATGAACTGTGGTAAATGTCCTCATGGATTTTGTTGGTTCTATGACTGTTGCTTAAACTATAGATTGTACCTCTGCAGTTTTGTCTGCCCACCACCATGGACACAAAAAGTATAGAAGCGATTGAGAGAGAGAGAGGGAGATGCCCTTTTCTCTCTATATCTCTCTCTCAAACAGAGACCAAAGTCAGATCAAACAACAAAACAAGGCAGTGTTCATTACATATAGGCCACAATTTTGTTAATGTATTGCCTATTTCTTGAGTAAAATGTCTTCAGAAACATATTTTAGTGCACTGTTTGGCTGTAATAAGAGAATTTGTGAAGGGGAAGCAGGCACTATGCTGTTCTTTTCCTGTAAAAAACCGAGGCTAAAAGATCATATTATAAAACTTGTAGCTGATAAAATATGAACTGAGATTCTGTTGCCTATTTTTTGCCTAGATTGTCTTCAGAAATATATTTCAGTTCCCTGTATAACTGTAATTAAAGATAGTTTGTTACCAGTTGGTAACCTTGTTGTTTTCTGTGGAAAAATTGGCCAAGCTCGCATTTATTCGCCGACCAGCTGGAGCGTGTATTGGTCTGATGTGGTGCAGTGCATTCTGGTAATTGTAAGTTTTCTACCTCATGAGCACATGCCACAGCCCTTTTCATCTGCAATCTCTGATCATGTAGTACCAGTATACATGTCTTTCTGCTGCTAAGACAGCCTAGTTTTATGTGAAGACCATCTTTCCAGCAGTGAAATATGAGTTTTAAACAGCTAGTCAGACGACATGAGCATTTCAAAGACATCACCTCAGGCTCTGGGGATTTGTGATGGGCATTTTTATACTGTTTTTTTGACATTTTATAGACTAAACAATTTGAAAATTAATTGAAAGTGAAACACCATTAACTATGCATTTTAGCCCTAAAGAGTGAACAAAAAAAAGACTCATTTTATATTTCTTAAGAAAATATTTAAAATCACACATTGTTTTTGCACAGTGTGGCAGTATCTAAAAATAAATGTGTCCATCCATCCCTGTTTCTCCTGCCTCATTCTAATGATTCAGTCTGAGGTCCACCTACACTCTATATTGCAGCACTGGTAAAGATCTGACTTGAATACGGAGCCAGGCCCCCCCTTCAAGCACACATACACACACACACATGCACACGCCTCGAGCCCGCTGCAGTGGCGTGCTCTAATTAACAGCCAGGGAGTCCATGTAGAAGTAGCCAGCGGGGTGATAAAAAGACCATCTGAACCCTCTCAGGAGAGGGGTGGGGTTGGGGGGAGGGCAGAGGGGAGCAGATGTAGGCCTGGCATATTCCCCGCCTTGGGGGAGCTCACCTCCTGACCTCCCCTATCGATCTCCCCCTTCTCCTTCCTTTCTCTTCCTGCCTGTTTCGTCAATGGACGCACCACTGGCCTCCGCTCAGGTGGATCATTAGCATTGATGAGTTGTAGGAGAGGGGAGGTCGGGGGGGGGTCCCCTCCTTCCACTCGGGTTGGCCGATACCAGAAGGTTTGTATACGAGGCCAGATCACCACCTGAGCTCTAACCACATCATTCAGACTCATCACCAGACTCTCCTCTGAACTTTGATTGCTCTCTTGCCTTTTGTGGCATTTCTCCTCTCCATCCTCCTCTCAGCCGCGCCATCAGCAGCGGCTTGACATTCCTATCTGACGGGGTCTCTCCAAAGCTGATGACTGTGGAACGAGAGAAAGAGAGCGATAGATCCTATCTCCACTCAGCCTCTCATCCCCATCGCAGAGTGTGTGGAAGCAGATGGTACGCGTCTGTCATGTGGTTAGGTAGCAGGGGGCCCGGAGGAGGAGAGGAGCAGAGGAAAAACACACAGACAGTTGATGTGGCCACGGTCTGCGTCTCGGACTGTGCTTGGCTCCAGATTTGTCAGTGATGCCCGGTTTGAGCTTGCAAACTTTAAGGGGGCTTTGTTGTGCTTGACAATCAAGTGGGCTCGTGCGAGTTTGATTTATTAGCCGAGCGAATTTGCCATCTTGGTAATCGCTCTGCTGCTAGGAAAGTAGAATATATAATTATAGTTCCAGGTATGGGGGAGGTGTCTGTGTGTATGTGTGAGAGGGATAGAGTGGTTAAAAGGGTAAGGAGAGGAGGAAGCAGGAGTGCTGATGGATGCTTGATTACGTGTCTGGCCATCTGGACTGTTGTCACCGAGATGCTTAATCCCATTCACCCCAGAAAGTGCGTGTGAATGCGTTTGTGTGTATGTGAAATAGAAAGCAACTGTTTTTCTGCATGCAAACACCTTGGTTTCCCTGGATATGTGTGGACGTGTCTCTGTGCATTGTTCCACACGTCGCACAAATCTGTGAAGATGCTAATAAGAACACAGAAATACAAATATGTGCGCACACACACACACACACACACACACACACACACACACACACACACACACACACACACACATATCCATTGCCCTCCAACGTAATCAGACATATCCAGACGCTATGCAGACACATCCCAGATCGGCCTCTCTAATCGTTGGTACATTTTAACAATTACTGCTAACAAGTCCTTATTACCCCCAGTGCCCTGCCCCTCCTCTTGATCCCAGCTTCTAATTGCTGCTGCTGTTTCTGAGCAGCTCTCTGCATAGTTATTAGACAGGAATCATTACCACCACATAACACAAAGCCACACCATGGAAAACTCACAGTTCACTGCCACCAAACACCTGTGTTTCTGGGTTAGGAGTGTACTGTATGTGTGTATCAGGTTGTGTTTATGTGTGAGGGGCACTTAAGTAGCTCCTGCTGACTGGGCGGTATGTTTATACTTCTTTAGAAACAGCCTGTCTCTCTCACACACACACACACACACACACACACATAAATACACACAGTAAAACCTAGCTGTGTCTGCACTGCCTGCTAGATCACCTAATGACTAGCTGGCTGTGGTGGGAGCGAGCACGCGGCTTTGATGAGGAAGGATATAGTGGCTCCGCTGTCCTCGCCAGTATCTCCACTTTCAAGGGCCTGCAGATGTTAAAGGAGGGAACAGTAGCTCTCACATCAGTGTGTGTGTGTGTGTGTGTGTGTGTGTGTGTGTGTGTGCGCGTGTGTGTGAGCGAGTCCTATGTTTCAGCAGAAGCAGAGTAAAAGGATTCAGTGTATGGCAGGGTCGACTGTGTCTCTGTGCAGGCAGATAAACCGGTCGTTTGTGTTGAGAAAAACTGCAGCTCAACTGTCCTAAAAATAAGGAGTAAACACATTTGTTCATTGTTGTTCCAGTGGATTTGAGCTATAATAAAGTATGAGCAATCCTCACATCATCGAAACCCCCCAGGTCCCCAACCACAACCCTCCGTCAATGTCTGTCTTTACCACCTTATCTGTTTTTAGCCATGCTGGCTCCAGGTGTGGCTGTGTTTGTCGGTTGGACTGCGAGCAGTCCATAATTTTGGTCCTGACTGAATGTGAACTTTTAACTTAATAGACAGTCCCCAACTAATGCATCATAAGGACTTTGGTGATCACCTGAATTTTCCTTTAGCACCACCATGAGGTTATAGTTTGTGGTTTTGATTAAATTAGTAATTCAGTAACTCACCCAGCATTATGTTAAATTTGTGAAGAAGGACTTTGAACTGAAGTGGAAGTGAAACTTACCTTTGCTCTCTTCAAAGCCAGACTTCATTGACAAAATCAGCAATTTTACTTCACTGAACATGGGAGCTGCTTGTCTGCCGATCTCTGGATCAGTTAGTTTGTTTGTGTAATTGTGTGACTTAAGGTTAGTTCAGATTCAAAGTTACACTATAACACAAAGATTTAACTTATCGAGGCAGTGATAAACCAGTAGCTCCTTTTCTCAGCGAGGCAAAATTACTCTTTTTGTCAATGGAGTCTGGCTTGTAAGAGAGAATAGATAGATCTCATTTTCAGTTAAGCTCTGTCTGAAGTGGCTGTCAGTTTCTCACCTATGATTTCAGTTAAAGAATTTTCGCCTTTTTTGGATCCTTTGTTCACCGGTGGCATGCAAGGAAAGCAAAGTTTTATTCAGAAATTCAATGTAACATGGGATGAGTAAATGATATAGAAATGGCCATTTGGGGGGCAAAGTGCTCCTTTAATTTTTCTTAGCACTATGATTAGTTATAATGCATATATACTGTTTATACAGTATATATATATATATATATATATATATATATATATACAATGACATTTCAATCAGCCAACAGGGTTTTTGTTGCTGCCAGCTCCGTTCACTTCTTAATACATTATTTCTCTTCATTCTTTCAGAGGACCTGTTGCCATTTGGCTTCCCCAGTATAGACATGGGTCCCCAGCTGAAGGTGGTGGAGCGGACGAGGACGGCCACCATGCTGTGCGCTGCCAGCGGCATCCCCGACCCAGAGATCTCCTGGTTCAAAGACTTCCTGCCTGTCGACCCCGGCAGCAGCCAGGGTCGCATTAAACAGCTCCGATCAGGTGAGAGAGATGAGGAGTTATCATCAGATTATTTCATGTGAAAATAAGTAAACAAATGGTGCATCTAAAGCTTAGCATCGCTGTCAGGTGAAATCCCCGTTGATCTAAATTTGGTGATTATCGTGTTTTAATTATGATTGAGGGATTACATGCTATTCTCTGAGTTTATCTACATCCTTTGGGGGTGTAAAACCTTTTTAAAGCCAATTTCATAAAAGGATAATTGTGCCGCCCCTTAAGCCAAGAAAAAAAAAATGCTGTGTTTAATAACATTTGGGAGAAAAGATTATAAAAAAGATGACACTTTAAAGGCACACATCTCACCCCATTGCGAATCATAAATATCAGCATACATTTGGACAAAAAGGGAAAACAGGGTCTCATGTACACTTATTACAAGTAAAAAAAAAAAAAGTTTACACACAATTATAAAGTAAACTCACTTTGAAATGAATGCTTAATATAATAATCAATCCACCCCAAAACAGCCATTATATTTTTCTCAAAATCAATAGATACACAGATTAAAGTTTCTTCACATTACAAATTTAACTGATGCTCCTCTTATCTGCTGACCCGCCCAGCCTGAAATTGTGTGAAATGAGCTCGGTGTCTAAAAATCTGAACGCAAGATCGCTTTTCCAGTGACAGTAATAGGGAAAAGAGGGAGGGAAGCTTCTTCTGCTGCTACAGAGAAGAGAAAAAGTGTGTCTGTACAGACAGATCGAGGAGTGAATACAGAAGAATCACATCGTGTGCTTAAGACAGTTTGTTCAGCTTTGTTTATGCTCCTCTGTATAGATGACACAGTGTCTCCTGGAGTAGGCAGACACGTATTTTCTCAGCCATTCTCACACAGACGTCCTCAGGGGGGATGAAAGTGATGGTGAGGCGAAACCATTTTGTTGTTGCTTCATCCATATTCTCTGTGCTCCTCCGTCCTGCCAGCTCTGATATCTCCCCACTGTCGGCCAATATCCTTCACTGATCACTAGTGCCCTCTGTCAACCTTGCGTCTGCGTCTCCGTTCGAGGAGTTTGTCATTACGATGTTAAAACAAATATAAGTCCCACGCTTTCAGATTTTTAGTTATTGTTGCAACACTTGTCAAGTGCGACACACATGCAGTTTACAGTTACAAGTGCCAGATTAAACCACATGAAAATCTTAGTCATTCGTGAAGAACGGGTCTTTGTTTTTACACTGAAGGAGACCAAAGTCTCGTTTTTAGCCAATGAACGTGGATTTCGCTGTCTGACAGCTGTAACTAGCAGAGCTTATCAACTGTAGCTAACTGGCTAACTCATCACTGCTAACTCTGAGCGAGCTGGAAACCCTTTTCTGGCTTTCGGGGTGAAGGACAATACACATTTTTTCATCATTTTGATATGTCCTGTCCATGATTTGGATGGTCATAACAAAAATCAATCAAACAGCAAAGAGTGTTGAAATTGATCAGAGATGGTGGAAGTACCTACTAAATCTGATGCTATGATTTACCTATTTACTTCACATTTGCACTGATAATGCCCTGATATCTGCCCTACAACTAAAAGCAATATGATCATATATATATATATATACATACTTTCTGGCCGTTAATGGATAGGACAGAATTAGTGTGAAAGGGTAGAGAGGCGACAACAGGCAGCAGAGGGCTTAGGCAGGAGTCGAACCCGCTGAGCTACTGGGTGCCCCACAATATGAATATTAAAATGTATCTATCAAACAAAGACAGTTATTTTTATTAAAGGTAACATAGTATGGTATGTTGGTACAGTTCACACCATCACATTAATTAAGAAACTTTAAATAAAAACAGTAAAGGTGGTGCAATAAGGCAAAGTGTATGCGTTTTGTTTTTTTTATGTTCAAATGTAACAAAGTACTACGGAGCACAAGATGTCGAAAAGTATCCTGTTATAATGTTTAACCAAAACTTCAAGCTCCGCTTAAACAGATATTGTTACTAATTTTAAAGCTTTTCTACAGATTTTTGAAATTCTGTTTAGTTTCTAAGTTATTCTTAATTTTATTCTCTTCATTCATTCTGTATATAATTCCCTAAAACAAATAACAGACAAACTCCATTTCAATATCTCTTTTAAAACCTATAGTTTCCAGGCTGTAAAAAGTGGAGGTGTCCAACGCTGCCTTATGAAAAAGTGCAGGGTACGTGTCCCCTGAGTCCCCACCATAAATTACGCCCCTGCCCAGCCTACTCTAAACCACAAACACATGAAAGGGACTCAAATATGCATTTGATGGCTGCATACCACATATTATGCAAAGCTACGTGTCCCGGGCAAAAAGTAAAATGCAGAAGACTTTAAAATAAAGGTGTAGCATTGTTTCATATTTAAAGGTAGAGCTATTAACGTCAGTATTATAGTGAAGCATGAAAAGGAAAGAGTTAGATCTCTTATGTTGTTCTGATTAAATTAATGTTTGAAAAAAAAGACCAACCCCTTCAAACTCTTTATATAATGAGAAAGGCTGTCACAATATCAAATTTAACTACACAATAGTCAAAAGAGTTCAAGAAAACAATATTATTGCCAATATCTATCGAATATTTTTGGGGGAAAAAAATAATGCTATTAGTCAGATTCATCTTTAACTTTATTGTGTGTCTAGTCTCGTTTTTGTCAAATGAATTACAATTAAATTTGAGTGCAGCGAGGTGGAAAGAGAGTCTGTAACCGTAACTGTACAAAAGTGTACAAAAAGAGCAATTACACTTAATGGATGGTGAAAAGGCAACCAGATGGCATTGGGGGAGGGAGACAAAGCGAGAACGGAAATAAATGGAAGCGATTAAAGAGGAGCTGGATTATTTACTATCATATGTGTAATGTTAACATGATATCATTATTTTGTCGTTAAGTATTGTCAGTGGCAGTATATTACAACACCCCTGACATGGAATATTGCTCTGACGACAGGCCCCATGCACATTGCATCAACATGTGGAGACATCTAAGGCTTGTCAAGCCTGCCATGCCTAGTTACGGTTGCTGCAGTACTGTATGCTGATGTGATTGGACAGTCACTGTTTGGGGGAAGGGGTTTAGTGTTTGCAGGTAGCTGAAGGCCATTTTCTGTGCCGAAATCACTTTTAGCTCCCACACCCATTCCTATTTCCAGTAAGCTACTGATGTGTAAAAATGGATACCCACCGCTGTGATGTACAGAATACCTAAAGTGTAATTGCTTCTGTGTAAAATGCTCTGCAGTGGATGTGGGTGGAATAAAGCCACCGGCCACTGCTGCTGCTGCATGGAAGCAGGTGAGACAATAGATGCACTTCTAACAGAGAAAAAGACTCTTAAAGCTACAGTGTGACAGTTTTATAGATACATTACACTAAACACTAAGAAAATGTTTTCTCTGTTCTCTGCTTATCGTAATTTATGAGAACAAATTGGTGGCCTTGGAGCTACAATATAACAATGAACGCCCCTCAAACCTTACCATGCATCCAGAAACTATGTATATTTAGGCATCCCACAATCATCAAAAACCTGGAAAATTAGTGGAATTTCAAAATCACATTTTCCAGACCTGGAAAAGTCATGGAACTAGTAAAAATCTTTGAAAGTTTTGGAAAAAGATGAAAATTTGTTGTGTGTGATAAATTAAATTACATTAATGTAACATCATGGTGAATGTATTATATGTCTTTAGTCAGGTAACGTAGCTCTAGTACACATTGATGTGTGACAACATTTTGGTTGTTTTTATTTGTCCATCACCTACGTTTCTTCATTTTTCTTCCATCTCTTCCGTAATGTCTGCTCTTAAAACATGTCAAATAATTTTTTAGCACTTTTGACTTTGGATGGGGGTGGCATTTAACTTATAATGGCTGAATTTTTTTACTGCTGATTTTTTACATTTTTCACAATTTTTATATTAAACTTAAAAGTCTGGGGAATTTTTATTTTATTTTTATTATTCTTATTATTTTTTCCCGTTTTTTAATGAAGGCATGACTTCTTTAAAAAAATGCCAAATTTATACAATTCAACCAGTAAATGTGAAAACAGTATTTTTTGTTGGATTTACAATATCTCACCATTCTTGAATCATGATGTGGGATGCTGAAATTGTCTTAAATAGAGTCTGATTGATGTTTGATGTGTGAAAAGTGCTGGGCAAGTGGGGCAAGAAAAAAATAAGTAACTTGGGTCCTTGAAAAGTCATGGAAAAGTTTTGAAAGTTTTGAAATTTTGTCCATGACAATGTGTGGGAACCCTGTATCTTCTTTTTCTTTTACTATTTTCTCTCTAGCGCAGTAATTTATTACTATACAATATTTATCATCAGAAGTTCCACTCTGTCTGCTCTGAGACTCATTTTGTCCTCCATAGTGTCACACGGAGACATGACACTGATTCGCTGTACAGAACGTGAGGTCACGTATCACATCAATGAAACACTAGCAAGACAAATGGCACAGTGAGATTCACCGCAGGGTTTAATAGGATTTCAAATCACCAAAAGCATTGCAAAGCTGAACAACAAAACGCAGTGTATAATGAACCAAACACTGCAGCGAAATGACTTGGAGGAAATCAATTACACCTGAGCTAGGCACAAAATAGCGTCGAGATGTGTTATGGATGAAACACTCCTTTAAAATCTGTTTAATGGGGGCACCTTCCAAGCAGCGCCTCTGATTTAGTGGACGGCTGCCAGCTCGCCTTGGACTGCAGCCAGGGATATGTTTTGGGCCACAATTATTGTTTTCTCTCTGTCTTTCCTTTTCTTTCTCTGCTGGGTCTTGGAAATATTTTTATGGCCCGTACGGGTCAGGATGAAAAATGATATTGAGAATGACTGCACTGAAATCCTGCAAAAGACGACTCTTAGCCATTTCACAGCCCGTAAGAATCCATCACCCGTGGTCTACTCCCACTGCAGATAACTGTCCAAACGGTGGTCACTGACAGTTGTGAACACAACTACATTAAACCTGCACACACACACACACACACACAAACACACACACACACACACACACACACACACACACACACACACACAGTCCCATTTCCTGAGGGTACAAAGTATATGGAAGCCCATTTCTGCCAGCCTAATGAAAATCCAAAGATCCCATAAGTCATTATAATAAGAAACTTTCTCAAAACAATGACTTAGTATCTCAAAAGAATTGCATAGTGTCTCAAAATAACAAGATAGAATCTCATAGTATTTGCTTGGTGGTTTAAAAATAATGAGTTAGTATCTCATAATGCCTTATTTATCTCAAAATTATCAGGTAATATCTCAAAGTAATTGCTGGGTATTTTAAAATAATAAGAAACCTTTTCAAATTTTGACTTAGTGTCTAAAAATATTAATTAGCATCCCAAAATTCCCACAGTATCTCAAAAAGACTGATCTTAAAAACAAATAACTAGTATCTCAAAAAAAAAAGCTTAGCATCTCAAAAATACTTAGAACCTCAAAATAATGAGAAATATACTCAAACTTGTGACTTAGTATCTCATAATGACTCTTTTATCTCAAAATAATGAGAAACTTCCTTAAAATAATGATTTAGTATCTCCTAATGACTCTTTTATCTCATAATATTGACTTACTTATCTCAAAACAATGGCTTTTCTCAGAATATTGAGAAATGTTCTCAAAACTATTTCTTACCTGTCTCAAAATAATAATAATAATAATAACAATAATAATAATAATAATAATCAGGAACTCAAAATAATGACTTATTTATCTCAAAATAATGACATGGTGCAACTCAAAATGCTGAGTTACTTATTTCAAAATTATGAGAAACGTTCTCAAAATAATGACTTAGTATACTATAGTTTCTCCTCATTTTGGCGTACCTAGTCAATATTTTTCGGAAACCTGCTCATTATTTTGGGAAAATAACTCATTGTTTTTGAGATACTACTGTAAGTCATTTTTTTCTAAGAAAGTTTCTCATAAAAATTGACTTACTGGATCTTTTTTTTTTTTATCACACTGCTTTAAATGGGCTTCCGTACGAAACATATGGCACAGTATACAGCTGAACTTTTTCTGACATCTTTATACCTCTACCAAAGCATCCATCCATTTCTCCATGCCATCTGCTGCACCAGTTAAGATGTGCGTGAGGAGAACCATGACAAGCTATCTGTCGATCGCTGACATTTGGGACTGAGATCTGGAGAGTTTACCTAAGCACTTAACAGCCTTCGTAGACCTACACTCTAACAGATGGCATGCAATATGGAGCCAGGGGTTGACTGCTGGGTAATGGATGGACCTGTCTAGCCCAAGAACATTGATGTGATCAAAGGTTGTGGTTATGGTAACGGTCATGGTTCAGGTCACTTTTATCTAAAGCACAAAGGGAAGTGATTAAAACATAAAGACACCGTTTAGGTTCTTTTAATCAGTCTTCTAGTGTAACAGAGATATTCTGACTAACCACAAAAATGCATTTGTTCAGGTATCCGTCAAAATTTGTTACAACAGTTTTTCTCTCATCTCAAAATTGTTGCCTGTGCATCACTGAATGCCTCCGCCTCGCAGGTTATTTTTGGTCCTGTTTGTTTGACATCTGTTTTGGAGATATCCTGCTGACTAACAGACAGACAAACAATGAAATTTGGTTGGAAATTGGGACACCGGCCAAACAAACAAACAAACGATTCGTTTTTGGTGAAGATCCAGGATGTTATTTTTAAAGGATTTCTTAAAATGGCGACAAAGACAAATCCTTTTAGAGATCATGTCTCTTAACTGACAGAACATGTGGAGTTACTGTCCATGCCGTGATTTGTTATACTTGTATACTTGCTTTTCTAGTTTTTTGAATGTCTGTTTTCTCTTTTTATGGATGGAGAAGAAATTAGGGCACAGATAAATCTGCAAAAGATTTTTGAAGGGCAGCTTAATGATTAATTTCATCATCGATTAATCTGCTGATTACTATCAGAATTATTCAATATTTGACAGATAATAGTGAAAAATGCAATGTCTTACAGCCGGGGCGACCATCTTCATATTTCTGATTTTGTCTGATCATCAGTCTGAAACTTACTTAAATTAAAATCACTGTTATATAAGACTAAAGTAAACAGCATATTTACATTTGACAAGTCTGAACCAGTGAATATTTGTCAGCTTGCTTAAAAAATGACCTAAATGATAACTAATCACTAAATTGTTTTAGATTTTTAATGTTTTGTGGACTAATTGTTTCAGGTTTCTATTTCATTATTACAGGGTATACTCAAAACCAAAGTTATTTGAAAAATCTGGTTTTATTTTTAAAGTTCCTCCTCTTTATGTCTTCTAATGGTTTACATATAACTTTACACCTTTGCTTCATTCATATGCGTGGATCTGTGAATATGCAAATTAGCTGATCTCCTTTGCTCTGCTCATCAAACACACAAACCTGTTTGCAACATGAGCCTTTTGCTTAATTATGTTATCAAAGAGCTTATAATGTGTTGCTAATGTTGGATAAAAAAACGTTCCACATCGTCAGCTCTTACAAGTTGAAGTACAGTTGTAACTGAACTTGCAAAATGCAGATTTTTAAATGCTGCACCTGGTTTCCCCTTTGTGATCAGCCAAGTTGCCAGAAGAAAATGTTTGCATTGTGAGTTTATGCAAAACACGCGTTTGTACATATCATATCAGCAAAAATGATGCAGTATATGAGCTTGTCATCTGGAGGAGATGCTGGATGGTGTGTCATCCAGTCGTGATGCCTTCTAAGTTACAGACCACTGCAGAACACTTTTTTGAGCGAGTCATCGCTGTTTTTCCTTTGGCTTTTTAGCCTCGAAAGACAGTGTTTTGTAGGGACCTGCCACTGTCCTTCCACCAGGGATAGTGACAAAAAATGTGATTGTTCTTTTACAGAGACACTGCTGTGTTTTCAACAATGATTGTGCCACTGAGACATCAGTGGCTTTCCCAGTCATGACTGTGCCATCAAAACTGAGATTTTAAGCCCAAACATGATCTCTTCATTACCCCAAGTGGCTTCTGTGCCTTAACCTATCCACTCATTAACCACAGCACTGTTGAAATGTAAAGTTTCAACATATCCACTACATAGTAAATGTAACATATCTGTGGTTTGCAGAAACGTGTAATGACAACAATTTTTCCGCTGATTGGGTTGTTGTGGTGTAACAAACCCTGGCTGTCAGGATGTGTATTTTTGAGATTGTCATTGGTACAAGGAGGAAACGCTCAGCCATGGCGACTGCTTATGTCTTGTAGCATATAAAAAACAACATATGTTCGGGTTAATGAGGTTGAAAACTTGATATTTTACGAGGGGCGTTTTTAATATTGCTGTGCTCACTGCAGAGGAACCTTGAAATTAAAGCCAGTGTGCATGTGATCTCCTTTGATCATAACTTTTAAGCTGTGTTAAATGAACTGTATTATGGTAAAAATAGCGCCTGTCTCTCTTTACCGTTACTAAATGTCCCGTCCCAGTTAAAAGTTAATGTCTCACCTCGTGGGAGACCAGAGTCCAGGTGATCTGTTTGACCTAGATGTTCTGGCCGAGCTGTCAGGTTAGTATTATCTGTTGTCATCTGATCGGCCGAGTCTCAGCCCAGCAAACATTATACACCATCCGCAATTTCACAGCAGCTCAATTTACTGAAGTCACATCTCATTCTGGGTCTGTCAGCAGACTCACTGACAAACTGCGCCCCCTCCTCTTCCCTGTTATCTTACACTTTCCCTTTTTACAGCTTTTTGTCCTGCTTTCTTCACACCGACTGTCATTATATTTGTCCACTGCCAGTTATCTGTCTACGCCATGTGTTTATGTTCAAATGCGCTGACCTTTATTTGCTCATATACACAGAACACCTGTCTATTTCCATGTATGGTAACGACATGTTTTGCATAAAAGAAGATTTCAATCGCCCATTTCAAATTTGTGCTGATGGTTAGCCATATGAGCCGCTTCCAGCTGTCAGATGAGTTCTTGTTTGCAGAGCTCCACCTGTCCAGCTCCATCTCTCCTCCGCTCCGTCTTTCCCTCGCTTCTCCCGCTGCCTCCACCGCTTTCTGGAGAGGAGGCTCGCCTTGTAGAGCAGATAATTTATTCCTGTTTATCTCCCAACTCTGCCCCGTACCACGGGGAAATGAGAGATGGAAAAATAGAGAGAAAGAGGAGGGCACGAGCTGTTTTCCTTTCATGTAACTGCAGAAGACAGCAAATGGATGACAGCCTCAGCTAGCAGGGCCTCTCAGCTCACTAAACACACTCAAACACACAGAGCACATACTTGTGCCCTCGCTGTGTGTAACAAGTAATACTTTCCCTCCTCTGAGCATCCAAAAAAACGTGTTGTTTAAACTTCTGCATATTCTGATCAGCTATTGTGTGAACTGTGAATCACACAAACACACACATACACACACACACACACACACACACACACACACACACACACACACACACACACACACAGACTGTCTCTGTGGAACCTCTTAGTGCTTAACTGGCCGAGTTTTTGAAATTTAATAATTGAAAGCTTTTTTCGCCATTAGGCGACGCTGTGAATGTGTCTGTAGAGATGGAAAGTAACTAGGAAGTACATTAAAGGTCCAGTGTGTAAGATTTATGTGCATCTATTGGCAGGGATGGTATATAATATTCATTACTATGATATTGTCAGTGTTTAATCACCTGAAAATGGGAGTTGGTAGTTTTCTTGTCACCTTTGAATGAGCCATTTATATGCATATACAGAGTCCGCTGTGTCAATTCTACATTTACCCAGAACGGACAAATTAAACACCGGCTTCAGATAGAGCCATATATATTTTTGTAGCAGCCATCATAGTTCTCATACACGCTTGGCACAGAGGAGAAGTTTTTGTACTGCAGCCTCACAGCTGGAGGCACACTGGACCTTTAAGTGTTAGATTTAGTTTCTAGGTACTTCTGCTTTCCTTGAGTAAAGTGCTGCATCTGGTGATCATTTCCATTAGTCAGCCTGTTATTTTCCTTTTTTGTCTCTCTTTTTTCTTTTTTTGCCTTTCTGTTTTATTGTTGATAGTAAGAGAGAGACAGGAAGGGCAAGGAAGAGAGGGGACATGATGTGCAGCAGAAAATGTCAGAAAACAGATATCTCCAGAAACCAGGGTGACGTTTTCATGTCTATCTCTGCCTGACTAATGGTTCAAACTCCAAAGATACTCAGTTTACAATGATATTAAATAGATATCAGCTAGAAATCCTCAGAGAATGCTCAGCATTTTGGATTTAAAAATGACTAAATGCAATCATTGATTGATTATTAAAAGTGTTATCAATTCATTCTCTTTCTCTATCAGCTTATCAATAAAATTATTTGCAGCTTTATTTTAAATAAACTCAGGGTCTAGATAATATCTTATCTGGAGGCTTTTTTGGAGGTTTTTGCCCTTTTTGCCTTTTTTTTTTTCACTTTTTATTTTTACAACCAACTGCATTTTTAACATGTATCTTGTATATCATGCGGATAGTTTTATGGCTGTGTGCTGCAATTTTGAGGTATTTACCATATATACATATATATATATATATATACAGTCATGGAAAAAATTATTAGACCACCCTTGTTTTCTTCAATTTCTTGTTAATTTTAATGCCTGGCTCAACTAAAGGTGCATTTGTTTGGACAATTATAATGATAACAACAAAAATAGCTCATGAGAGTTTAATTTAAGAACTAAGAACTATTCATTTTCCATGGTTTTCTTGATAATAACCAAAATTACTTAAATTCTTACATCAATAGCTATGGCATTGCACCGCCAAAAACACTACTTTCAAGCATTCCATGTTTTCTTTTCTGTTTGCTTTAAACACATGATACACACAAGAGTTAATACTTGATTGCATAACCATTGTTTTTGATGACTGCAGACATGCGTCTTGGCATGCTCTCCACCAGCTTCTGACATTGTTCTGCTGTCACAGCAGCCCATTCCTGTTGGACAAATTCAAACAAATTTTCTTTGTTTTTGGGCTTGTGGTTCTCCATTTTGAGTTTGATGATTTTCCACAGGTTTTCAATTGGATTAAGATCTGGTGATTGAGCAGGCCAAGGCATGGTGCGAATGTTGTGGTTCTCCATCCAGGCTTTAACTGACCTTGCCGTGTGGCAAGGGGCATTGTCTTGTTGGAAAATCCAGTCATTCGAGGCAGGAAAGAGTTTTCCAGCTGATGGAAGAAGACTGTTTTCAAGGGTAGTCCTGTACATGACCTGGTTCATTCGGCCTTCACACAATTGCATTTGCCCTGTTCCACTCAGACTGAAACAACCCCAGATCATGACTGATCCACCCCATGTTTTACTGTAGGGGCAAGACAGTCTGGGTTGTAAGCTTCTCCAGGCTTCCTCCTAACCAGTAAGTTGGCTGGAGTGGGCATCAATTCAAAATTGGATTCATCACTGAAGAGAACCTTAGCCCAATCATCAACAGTCCAATCCTTGTGGTCTCGAGCAAAGAGTAACCGGCCTTCCTCTGCCTTTCATTGATGAAGGGCTTCTTGCGTGCTCTGTGTGACTTCAAACCAGCTTCAACAAAGTCGGTTTCGAACTGTCCTTGCGGAACAAGTCACATTTCTCGACAGTGCCCACTCATTTTAAGGTCCCTGGAGGTCTGACGACGATTCCTGACACAGGAACGGATGAGTGCACGGTCATCTCGTGGGGTAGAAAGAGCGTTTCCTGCCACGGCCAGGTAGCAATTTGGTAGTGCCATGTTCAGCTTGTTTTTTTTGTTGTAATGAACGGCTGTCTTGGAGATCTTCAGTTTTTTAGCTACCTGTCTCTCCAATTTGCCAATTTCCAGCAGTGCCAAGATGGCTGCCTTTGTGGCTTCACATAATTCTTTTTGTTTTAGGCATTATGTGAGAGCTGACAACTTCTGAGTTGTGCTACGGCTTGAATGTAAGCAGGAAACCACTCTAGGCCTTTGCATGTGCAGTGCTGCTTGTGACATGAAATGGCCTCTTATATACCCTGGGAATCAATTAAGCTTAAGAATGTCAAATAGGACATAAAGTATTATGTGACCAGCTGCATTTTTGTTGTGTTCATTGTATTATCGTTTAGTGGTACCAGATATTAGAATGAACAAGAAATTGAAGAAAACAAGGGTGGTCTAATAATTTTTTCCATGACTGTATATATATATATATATATATATATATATATATATATATATATATATATATGTATATGTAGTTCTTACGAAAGTGGCGCTACATCATTTTGTGTGTGTGTGGGTGTGTGTGTGTGTGTGTGTGTGTGTGTGTGTGTGTGTAATTCATTTGAAATTACACTTTAATTTTAAACATACTGCATACTGAATGCATAATTGATAATAATGCTAATAATGCATTTATATATGACAGGTGCAATAACTTTACAGGCTGAAAGGGACGATTCTGCATGATATTTTAATGTAATCTTTTATATGGCACTTCTGTACTTTATGTTTTTAATGAACGCATAACTTTTGCTCATAATTTTTAAATTAAGCTTTTGCTTCATGCTGAGGTAAAACACTTGAACATCTCTTCTTCTTGTGCGGGAAAGGGCAGAGCATGCTATATCTTCTGCTTCTCAATATATCTCCATACATCTCTCACAAGCCAGATCCCCTCTATCAGTCACACAGAAGATCTGATACAAAACACTATGCTATATATCACACTTAAACCAGCTCTGTGTGTGTCTGTGAGTGTGTGTGTGTGTGTGTGTGTGTCTGTGTGTGTGTGTGTGTGGGTGTGTCTGTGTGTGCGTGTGTGTGTGCGTGTGTGTGTCTGTGTGTGTGTGTGCGTGTGTGTGTGTGTGTGTTTCGTGAGTTTGGAGTTGTGTCTTTTTCCTCTCCTCCTGCAGCAGACTGTAATCCATGGTTTTGTGCCTTCTCCTCAGGCTCCATGTCAAAGTCAGTTTCAGATGAGATGAATGTGACAGAGCAGGCTGAAAGAGCAAAAAAAAAAAAAAATCACTGCTGGTAATTCAAAAGGCCGTTAGCAAAAAAAAAAAAAAGAAAGAAAACAAAAGTAAGAATAGCACCCTGTGAAACAAAAGAATACCTGTGCGCTGTGTGTAATATAGCACGTTTAGGGAGACACTGTTTATCACCGTGGGATCAGGGTAGGAGGATAAAAATTGAGGAAGTAAAAGAAACAAGTTGAGGAGTTAAAGAGCATTGTCGGGTTGTTGCCGTGGGGTAAAGCTTGCCAAGATAGAAACAGGCTTTCTTCACGGCTGCAGGAGAGGAATCACTAGCTCATAAAGAGGTGTACAACAAAAGGTCCTTTAAGTGTCATCTAAGTTTATAAAAAGTCATTTTGAGTCTTGTTTTTTGACTTCCAAACTTTTTGGGGGGAATTTCTCATTTTTGAATGTGTTGCTGAGCGCGCAGAAAGAAATACATGGTTTCTATATAAGAACCCATTCAGACTGTGCCTCACAGATATAACAAAACTGACTTTATTGGATGTGTTGCAGCAATAGAAGAGAGGATACCCCAGGGTCAGAATAAAACAGAGACAGACCAACAGCAAAACATCTCAGGATGAAAAGAAGAGGATGCAAAGGAAGACTGATAGCAGCAGAAACATTTTCAACAAAACATCTTTATTCCTCTCTCTCTCTCTCTCTCTCTGTCACTTTCTGTCTTGCAGGAGCTTTACAGATCGAGAACAGCGAGGAAACAGACCAAGGAAAGTACGAGTGTGTGGCCACCAACTCCCAAGGCGTGCGCTACTCCTCCCCTGCCAACCTGTATGTTCGAGGTAGGACCTGAGCCCAGAAACGCACCTCGCACAGACACACACACACACACACACACACACACACACTCACAAAGACACACAAACACACAGAGACAAACACACAGAAACTATTAAGGTGCTCTTGGTATAAACAATTTTCATTTCTGTGCTTTTAAACAAGTATTACTAACCCATCCATTGTCTACAATACATGTTGAACCTGTTGTTTGGTATTTCTCACAACCACCCTTAACAAGTCCACCTTAAACCTCGGTGCGAGCCCCCACTGTGGCGTCAAATTTAACATAAAGTCGGGAACACACCTTGGTTTAACTGCATGGAAGCATCACTGATTTGTCTACTAATATGGCTTCTATACAAGAGGCAGATTAAGAGGAAAATGTTGCACAAAAGATGCACAGATTTGGATTGATTTGAGTGAAATTGGTAAAAAATAATAATAATAATAATAAATAATCTAAAGTATGTTTATAATTAATTAATGGCATAATTTTGCACCCACATGATCCGTGTTTAAGTGATTCTCTGGACTGTGGGTGCTGCTGGTGTATCTATCAGGCTGAAAGACCACGACCAATGTTCAGATTTATAAGTTCCAGTTTCTATGTTAAGTGGGATTTTCAGAGGAGTGAGAATGATGGTGAGCGTGTGTGTGTGATGCAGTGGAGCGAGTGGCTTTGCGCTGGCCGTTTTTATTCTCTCTGTGTTTCCCCGTTCTCTCTCTCCCCCCCTCACGTCATTGTGTTCTGCATCAACCCCCTCTCATCCCTCAGAGCTTCGAGAAGGTTGGTGTGCTCTTTCTTTTCTTTTGTTACTCCTTTGTTTCAGAAAGCTTCACTTATTGAAACAGAGAGAAACAAAAAAAAAAACATTTTAAGGACACCGGAGTAGATTTAAGGTGAAATGATATTGTCTCCAAAAAAATATGAAGAGAGTTGATTTCTCTAAAGCTGCTACGTTGATGAAGTGGTCTGCCTACGCAGCAGAGTGCATTGACTGCATTGTGAGGCCTTGTGTGCAGAACCCTTGGTATTGCCTTCACTCCCCGATCAATGTTTTCTGCATGGTATGATCTTGTTGTCATGGAGACCCAAGAATTGGAAGATTAAAAAGAGGCGATGTTTGCATGGAAGGAGTGAGAGAGAAAGAGAAAGGAGCACCGCTTGCATGTGTGTTGACTGACGGACTGACACAAGAGCATGGCACAGTGTGTGTTCACGCCTATTGATATGCGCGCATTGTGATATTATTGAGCTTGCTGTCTTGTCATGTCTGCCTACTGTCTGTTTTTTTCTTCTTCTTCTTCTTCTTTTGTATCACATCATGTGTAACGCTGTGTCACGGCTCTCATGTCATCACATCTGCTCATATTCTGCACTTGTTGCATTGAGTGGAAATCTTGCACTCGCAGTCACGCTTGTATGTGCCCGTCTGTGTTGATGTCATTTGTGCTGTGCAGGTTTGCAGGAGAAGCATCAGTTATATTTGGCTGCGTTCATGCTTTAAACTCAAGATGGCGAGAAAACCATCACATCACTTTGTGGTGGGAAGTAACAAAGTATATTTACTCAAGTACCTAAACACAAATTTGAGGTTCTTGTGCTTTACTTGAGAATAATACTTGTACTCCACTACAGTTTAGAAGGAAATATTGTACTTTTTATTTTGCTAAGTAAGATTTTGCATATAAAACATAGTCTGACCTTATAAAACAGGTGCATTATAATAATGCATTAGGATGGATAAGACCAGTTGTTTTCAATAATTTTGAAATTTTTTTTTTCCTTTTAGCTCACCTGTTTATATTGTGTTAAGGCCCAAAGTTACTTATATTTAAGGGCGGGGCCACTTGAGTGACAGGCTCACAGCTGATAGTGTCCTCAGTCTCAGTGTCCAAGATGGCAATGGCCCAAACTGAGGTTGAAGCTTCAAAACTGCAGTCCACAAACCTGTGCGTGATGTCATGGTAGCTATGCCCATTATCGATTCAGTCTGTGGTAAAAACACAGAAAACAAATGTAAATGTGAAGGTGACTGCTAATGTTAACAATTGCGGTAAAAACAGAAATATTTAATATAAAATATGGTTTATCGAATTTACATTTACATTTTTATTGAGCTTATTATAGCCTAATTATTTTAGGAATCATACATGACTGACATTTTTTAAATTACCAAAAAAAAATTCACATACCCCCATCTGAGAAACACTGTATTAGACTACACATCAGTGTATAAAATAGTTCAAATAAACTCCACCTTGACAACTGGAACAATAAAATGATACACATGCACATATGAATGCATCAGTGGAAACTATACATTAATGTTATATACAGTAGTGTTGTCACGGTAATGGAATATACAACTTCTATACAATACCTTGAATGTTATTGATATTCAATATCAGTTTCCATTGTAAATATTTTATTAAAAGATAAACATAAAGCTATAACATGGTGACAGTGTATTTCCTTTTCTTGGTTAGAAGCAGAGGATAAAAGAATGACTATGGTCAAAATTAACAAGAGAGAGCAGGTCAGTGCAGTTAGGTCGGTGTGTCAATATTGCAAAAAATGAGTATGAAAACTGTTTCAGATATTCAGATAATTATTCGATATGTAACGATAAATCCATATTTTTTCAAACACTACTGCAACACTCTCTTTGTGTATTTGTGTGCTTTTACGCTTGATACTTTTCATACGATGTAAAAAAAAAAAAGAATAATTCAATACATTGCTCCTCTATCAAATTAACTAACTTTCATTAAACTCCATTTTAACTCGAAAAACCAATGAATATTAAGTTAAAAAACAAAACAAAAAAAAAACTACATCACTACTCACTCAATTCAGTACTCTAAGGGCTTTTACTGGTACAGCCTCACTTGCTCTGGTACAACCAGTAGCTCATGGCAGCTGTTGCTATCTAGCTTTAGCACTCATTAGCTTGATATTGCTGACATTTCTTAGTCAGTTCATTGATTTTATGACCCGTGACATTTTATTTTAACATTTAGCATTAACCTGTAATGTCCATTTGTGGCTGAAGTCAAGTGAAAATGAAAAAAAATGTCCCTTTAAAGGGGAACAACGCCCATTTTTAAAATTCAAAGGTGTTGTTCCTTTGGTGTAAGACCGTCCAAAAACATTAGCAAACATCAACAACTCTCTCCCAAATCCAGAAATAGAGTTCTGACTCTCAAATTTGTGATGTTATCGAAAGTCTGGAGCTGCTCGATGGACGAATTGGGAAAGATGTTCTGGATAAAAGTGTTCATGGGTACTGTTTCAAAAATGAGAACACTACAACAGAATAAAGCTCCTTTGGGTCTAAAAACATAAAAGAGACAGCCTGTGAGTACACAAAATCTGGCTCCCATTGATTGTCTATGGAGCTATAGACTTTATACTTGGTGACATCACAAGTTTTGAGACTTTCTTCTCTGGTTTCTGCCTTTTGAGAATTGCTCATGCTCACAAATATTGCTTGAACTTTCCTAGACCATAGGAGTAACATTTTGGAATTCTTAATTTAAGTATATAAGTACTTTTTTTCTCAAAAATTATTATGTAATTTAATATAACTGATAGTGTCAGTGGAGGACTTCCACCTGTAACTGAGTATTTTTCCATGTGTTGTTTCACCACAGCTCAGACTGAAAGTAAAGCATCAGTTTATATACAGGTAAAGCAATATGCCAAAGCTACTGTACAGCCCGTGCTGTATTTGTGGCTGTTGCTATCTTCACCAAACACTCCGACACGCCTCTATTGACTGACATTTGAAATTAATCATATCCATTCACATTTTTAGATATGGAGGGGATATTAATGATTCCCTCTTATTACAGTGGATAATGAAATCAGTGTCCTTGAGACAGACTGGATGGTGCTGCGTAAATGTCAGCTCAGTGACGGTGCTGAACGGGTACATAGCAGCGCGGCGATACAGCCGTAATCCTTATGGCTGTGCCAAGGTCTCCCCTGCTTGTAGCCTCCAGACTCCCTGCAGAGGACGGGACTAATGATAGCTCCCGCTAATAAAGATTGAAGCTCCTGGCTCTCACTAACTGTATAGAAACTGGAGGGGAATCATGCGGCCCAACTCGATTAACTTAAAGCTAGAGGCTCTGTGAGCATGTGAAGGATTATCCCTTGTTATGAGCTCACTTTATTGTAAAGTGCTCGGCTACGTGTCTGCAGCGGATTCTTCAGTCTTTTGTCTCTTTTTTTTTTTTTGAAATACTGCTGAGTTCAGGTTTCAGATTACTAAACGATCATCTTGAGTCTTCACCTTCATCCTGTCTCTCATATTACCAAACTAATACATATGCTTAATTAATTGTCCTTTTTTGGTCATATAAAAAGTATAAAATAACCGACTGAATGGAAGTGATGTTGTGTCATGCTGCATTGCACTTGCTGTGTCTGTCTTGTGCATGGAGCTGTCATGGATGCAGTCTGTCTGTCTGTCTCTCTGTCTCTCTGTCTGTCTGTCTGCTTATCTGTCTGTCTGACTGTCTGTCTGTCTGTCTCCAGCATGCTCAAATGAGGAGATGCCTGCCTAATCATGTCTGTTTTCTAACAGATCTACCTGTTTTTGTCTCTTTGTCTCTTTCTTGTCTTCAACTTCTGTATCCAATTCTGGGTATCTTCCAATATTTTTTTCTACAAGTATTCCAGATGATTTTCACTTTATCTGTTATTCATGAAATGATAGTGACGTCACAGCAACCTTTTTTTTTTCTTTTCTCAATTTGTTGAAATCATGCAAAAAATGTTAACTTCTATCCAATTGTCTCTAGATTCTTTGAGTAGGGGGATGTGGCCCATGAAGATTCCAAGTAATCAGGTTACACATTAAGGAGTGGAGGTTATGCAGCAAATTTACCCATATTTGTTTTTTATTTTATCTTTATTTCAGTTGTTTGTTTTTTATATTATATATATACTAGAATTACTGTTGGATTTCCAAGTCGTCTAAAGAAAACTCTCATAGAGAGGCAAAGGCCCTCCGCCTCTCGTTTCCCCAGTGTGCCTGAACAAGAGGATGAGTATTTGCAGTAGTCAATGGAGAGTGACAAATCATTTTTTAAATCCATTGAATTGTGTCATGAATTACACAAATCGTGTTTGGTAATTTAAAAGATCACTTTGAAAATCAAGAGAGTTGCAGTTTGTTGTATTACCATTTATTTATGCGTGAAATCATTCAGGGAACTACATTTCTTGTCTCGCACGATATGCGTCTCCACTGATGGATCATTGTCACTCAAACTAACACATACCAACCGGAAAGATAATCAAAATGACCACGAGGAGCTGCACCACAAAGAGACACAAAAATAACAACCAAGAAATGCAAAAGAACTACAAAGAGGCATATAATGACTACAAAGAGACAAACTACCAAAAAAGACAAATTTACCTCAGACACAAAATGACTTTAAAGAGACACGAAACAACTACAAAGAGACACAATACGACCACATAGATACACAAAACATCTATAAAGAGAAAAAACAATAACCAAGAGAGACACAAATATACCCCGAAGAGACAGAAAATGGCTTAAAAAAGACACAAAACAATTACAAAAAAAATCACCAAAAAATGCTGACAACTACAAATCATGTTGCAAAACAACAACAACAACAACAAAAAGAGGCAAAACTACCACAAAGTCTGTGTGTCTTTCTCCATATGTAGGACAGGCAGTGGGGCCTTTTGCATGTCTGTGCCCAGGGGTCCACTGTCTCATCATCCGCCCATGTTCACAGCACCAGTGAGCTAATACGATAACTTGATGCATTTTATCCAGAGATCCCTGGTCTTTTTTATCAGTTAGGAGGCGAGCAAGACCTGTTGCTTATGTGAGTAAATCCCGGTCAGAGACACACAGGCATTGTGGCTTCAGTGAAATAGAAAGTTTTGACATCACTTACACGACTTGTGTAATCATTCCAATTATGTATTTTCTTTTTTTAACCAGTTTTACAGAGAAATGCAACATTCTTGACTTGCAAAAATGATCTTTTAAATTGCCAAACATTATGTGTAATTCATGGCCCAATTCAAATGGGATCAAAAGATAATTTTTTGTCTCACGCCGTCGACTACCGTACATATTTTTTCTGAAATAAGGTTCCATGGTGATCCAGGGAGGGAGGGACTTTGCCTCTCTGTTATTTTGCTACTGCAGGGTTTGACAGTAACTTTTTTTTTTTTTTTATTAGTTTTTATCTGTAGTCTTTCTGCATACTTTTAGAACATTTGTTGCTTCTCAAGTTCATGTTTTGTTTTTTTTTTTTTAACACATATAAGCTTCTTGGAGTTTATTTTTCGACAATGTTTCTGCTCTCTGTTTGCCTTCCCTTTCATTCTCTTCTCTCATGCAGAGATGTTTGTCCGTTACTCTCTCTGTCTCTTTCTGTTTCCTGTGTTGTGACCCTGGGGTATCCTCTTCTTCTTCTTCTGTTCCTTCAACATCCGATCTCTCCTAGTCTCTTTTCTCTTACTTTTGAAGCACCTACTTTCTGAATGGGCCTGGTATATAGCCGTGTTTTAAAATAGATCCATGTGTTTTCTTCTTCCTCGCTCCTCTTTCTTCCCCCTTTTTCCCTCCTTCCCCCTAAAAAACCCTCTTCTAATCCTCTCTTTATCTCCCCTGTCTTTTCCCCCTTCTGTCCCTCCCCCTTTTTTTATCTCTTCTTCTTCTGCATTCTGTCTGCACCCTGATGTGTAGGAGCGACAGACACATGTACATAAGTTTATTAACTTATAAACATGCACATACTACCTCACATATCTCTCTTTTTGCTCGCACTCGTTCTCTCCCGTTCTGCCTCTTTCATGCTGTCTTGGTGTTCTTTACTTAATGTGTCCAATGATCACTCTGTAATTGCCACAAAACACCCTTATTAGAACCCTCGATCCACTCCTGTCCACATTTCCAATTCATTTTGACTACACACTGTATCAGTTATGAATCCTATGTATTGTACAGTATCTTGTTGTACAATGTGGCTGTCCTTTGCTACATTGCCTGTCATTGTCTGGAAGAGAAGCAGAGCTGCCTCTTTCTCTCTCTTCTCTCTCTCTCTCTCTCTGTCTGTCCTGACCTCTCCTCTCCCTCTACCTTTCTCTCCAGAGTCTCTGCTCTTTGTCTTGCTTCTCTCTGTCTCTCTCTCTTCAGTTCTTCGTTCTCTTCTTTGTGTTTCTCCACCATTTTATCCCTCTTGAGTAGCCCAGGCATGCAAGTGACCTATGAGTTCAGTCTCTCGATGCATCTCCCCCTAATACATAGTCAACCGAGCTCCGACAGATGCGCTATTGGATATAACTTGCCACTTTACTTGTTCTTCTTATGGGGACACAAATAGCTGGCAGGGGCCTATTGATCGGCCCCCGTGATGCATACACTCACTAAAAAGAGCCCATCTAATGCAGAAGCACCTCCAGGCGCAGAAATCTCAATGAAGTTAAGTTTCTTCCTGGAGTTTCTGGCAAAGTTGAACATGTTTAGTCATTGCTTGGAGGTGGAAATGTAATAATAATACAAGTATAGTCCAAAAATTGAATCATAAAGTCATATTTTTCTGCTTAAATGTATAAAAAGCCAGAAGAAAACTGTTTTTTTTAAGAAGAGAAACTGACTATAGGTGTCATGTCCTGGTTGAAATGATACTCAAGAGTTTGTCACTATTATTTTGAGTAGGCAGCTCACTGAATGGTTGAGCTCAACACAAGATTTGTGTCTTTCTGTTGGAATCATCAGTACCATAAAGTAATTGGGACTAAACTTGAAATATCCCTTTTGTAATTTTCTGTAAAAACCCTGAAGTTCATTCTCCCCCTTCCTGTTACCTCTCCTCTCTTTCCTTTCTCTTTCTTTTTATCTTTCACTTTCTCAATCTCCATCTCGCTTTCTGCCTCGCTCTCTCCCTCTCTCTCTCTCTCTCTGATTCTCTCCCCCTCACTCCCTCCCCCCTTCCTCCTTCTTTTTCCCCGACTTTCTTCTCCTCACTCCCTTCCCCACTTTTCTCGTCCCCCACCTCTTCCCTAAACCCCAATCCCCACCCCCCTTCCTTTCTACCCCGACTCTCCTCCTTTCCCAGTGCGCCGTGTGCCCCCTCGTTTCTCCATCCTCCCCTCCAACCACGAGATCATGCCGGGAGGGAGCGTCAACATCACCTGCGTGGCTGTGGGTTCGCCCATGCCCTACGTCAAGTGGATGCTGGGCAGCGAGGACCTGACCCCGGAGGATGAAATGCCAATCGGACGGAACGTGCTGGAGCTCAACGGTGTCCGGGAGTCCGCAAACTACACCTGTGTGGCCATGAGCAGCCTGGGCATCATCGAGGCCACCGCTCAGGTCTTAGTAAAGAGTAAGAGACGCTCACATATCGTGATCAATCAATTGGTGTGTTTTCTTGCTGATAAATAGATAGATAGATAAATAGACAGACAGACAGACAGATACTTGAGCGAGTCATCAATAGACGTACTTATACACTGCAAAAACTGCCGATCTAACCAAGTGTAATAATCTTATATTTAGATTAAAAAATCTAGTTAGTCTTGTTTTAAGTATAAATGGATTATCTAGTGCACACAGTTTTACTGGTTTTAAGACATCTTAACAAGCAAAATTTGCTTACTGCACTGGCAGCCAAATTTGCTTCTTTTAAGTGCAAGTATGCTTAAATCTAGGGTGTTTGGCCTTAAATTTGACAGGCCATTTTTGCAGTGTAGGCCTAAGCACAGACACACTCACCAAAAGTCACATTCAGTTTTGGGCAAATGTTGCATTCTCTGTTTCTTGTTATTAACTGGCAACACAATTGACTTAATAATGGCATACAACTAATTGTGAAATATATTTACACTTCCTCATACATTACTTTTTATCTTTCTTATTTTATTTTTAAATTTTTCCCTAAACTAAGTTTTATGACCTGTCTGTTGGCCTATTTTTCCGTTAGATAAATCCTGAAATAAATACATGAGGAGAAATAGATACATATAAATAGATGTAAGGATCCCATTAGCAATCACATTTCACTAATGTGTAGTAAATAAAACAACGAGTTAGTGAAATCAAAGTCCTGGTGCACAGATGGTACCAGTTTAAATGAGGAGGCAAGAACATGCATCTGGTCCCCAACAATCAGCGCTGTTTGCCTTCTTCACTTCTCTATAGATGCACTCCACATTTGGTAAATAATCTCTCACATTTTACTAGTTGTTGTTAGAGTGCTTTTCTGTGCTTTAGTAGTGTTGCCAAACCAGCAGATGATGCAGAAGAATAAAACACTTTCAATAAAAGCACAGTAAAACATTCAGGACATTTTGTTCTGGACATTAAAAAGATAGCAGTTTGTTAAGAAAGTATGTTTTTTGTTGTGTCTTAGTGCTTATGAGGTTGTTCAGAGCGAAAACAGTGTGGGAAAAGAGTCTCAGTTGTTGCTTTATTGAAAGATAGATCAAGTTTGATTTAGATTTCATCTGTATTTTAAAATGTGTTCATGTCAGGAGAAGTGGATGTTGTACGTTTCCATTATGGAAATGATACATTTGACTGCTGTTGAGCTTATTTGTGCTGCGTATTTCAACAAAGTATTCTTCATATTGTAAATGAATAAGGTAACCTTGTTATTGTGAGTTTATCAGTAATGCGTGGCAGTCTGGGGGGCCATTTAATATCACCTTTTTTAACAAAAACAGCTATTAATAAATGTACTGTGAAATTTTAACAGTGTACCCTCAATATGTAAATTCAGTTATATTCAACTTTATTATCATTGCACATAGTGAGTACTACAATGAAATACAGTGTAGCATCTGAGGGTGCTTTTACACCTGTGGTTCATTCCTGTTGACACTGACTTCTTACAAACGAACCAAGAGGTGTAAACAGGAAGTTATACAGACTGACTGCGAACTCTTTGATAGGACAGTTTTGGCAATTGTCATTCTACATCATTAGTGCATCATCCAGACATGTTGGGCAAATTAAATTCCAGTGTCTGACAGACGTTATGCAGCACTTAGATGCGTCTGATGCGTTTATTTATGTTCTTTAGTGTCACAAAGAACTAAAAAAAAAAAACCACCTGATTTTAAGCATCCAATTAGTATTATTAGGCGGCAAATTGACCGCATCATAAAAAATAATGGCTAACAGGTAGAGACAGGACAAAAAGGAGGTTTCTTATACAGTAATGTTTTGAGGCCTGTTTCTGTGGGTTCACTGTCACACACTTTTTAATGGATTTAATGAACTGAAAAACTACACAGAGTCAGATGCACAGCAGTTTTAAAAGCTTTTTAATCAGCGGGTACGTGCACATGTGTTATCATAGTAACCAAATGATTAGTATAAATAATACAGGCCTGCATGGCCGTACACGGATCAGTTATGAGATGCCGGACAGATTTCAGAATCAGCAGATGGATTAATTAGTAGTTTAGCTTTTAAAATCATGCTAAAATCACATATCTGCTATCATAAAGTCCTTTGGTTGGTTTGTTAGCTTTCATATCACAAATGAACAGCTCCAGAGTCTATTTGGTAGCAGACTGAGCTCCACCTTTTCAAGCCATCTGGATTCAGTTGTTTGGTCCACACCAGGCTTTGATTGTCAGCTTTCACAAATGAATCGTACTACAGGGCAATTGAGTTCATTTTAACCAAATCAAACAGGCTAGATGTGAAAGTACACAGTAGTGCAAAGTACATATAGATATCTTTATATATACAGATTACAGAATAGTTTGAGGGGACGTCAATGTAATTTGTGCAAATAAAGAAAGCTGTATAAAATTCTCTTCTTCTCTCCTCTCTCTGATCCCCAGCTTTGCCAAAGCCTCCCGGCACACCCATCGTCACAGAGACCACCGCCACCAGTGTCACCATCACCTGGGACTCTGGCAACCCGGACCCCGTCTCCTACTATATAATCCAGTACCGAGCCAAAGGGCCAGACAGCAAGTACGAGACGGTGGACAGCATCACCACCACCCGCTACAGTATCGGGGGACTGTACCCCAACACCGAGTACGAAATCAGAGTGTCAGCCTTCAACAGCATCGGCCAGGGACCCCCCTCTTCGCGAGTGGAGGCTCGTACAGGAGAGCAGGCCCCGGCCAGCCCTCCCCGTAACGTCCAGGCGCACATTATATCTCAAAACACCGTGATGGTCCGCTGGGAGGAGCCCGAGGAACCCAACGGACAGGTGAGAGGAAACTTTTACTTTTTGATCTGTCACAGTATATAGAACATAGTCAGTAATAAGAAGTAGACACATACTTTTCTTTTTTTTTCTTTCTGTCAAACAGCAAAACAATCCTAATATGGTGGTTAATGTCTGCAGCAAAATGAGTAGTTTGGTGTGACAGTTCCCAGAATTTACATCCAGAATTTCATGTTTGCTCCATAAACTAAAATTAAAGAATTTGAAAACTCTGTCATTAGGGAGCATGTAACAGTCACGGATGACCTGATTAGATTTAGTTGGCCAAAGGTTACAGTCGCTGTGACCTTGTGTCCATCTCATCCTCGTGAACCTGATATTTCACAAAGACTCTAAGGGCATTTCTTTAAATATGGCGCAAACGTCTGCTTGGACTCACAAATAAATTGATTAGATTTTAGAGGTCAAAGGTCACAGTGACCTCACAAAATATGCTTTGGCCATAACTCAAGGATTTAGACCCAAATTAAGACAAAATTTCACACAAATGTCTAAGCAGATATAATGATGAAACGATGACATTTCACATGCAAAACGTTAAAGGCCAGCTCCACTGTGACTTCAAAATGTTGGGCAAAGTCATTTTTCTGGCCTTTATACAATATCTTATCTCAGAAACAGAATGGGAGAGACATTCGGTCATATACTGAATTGATGACACAAATCTTGGGTGTCCACCTTGAAACTGTGCTGACGGTGTAGATCTTTTGTGCTGCCGAGGGAAGATTTCTGTTTAGCATCCATGTTTTCACAGACATGGATGTAAACTGAAAGTGAAACTTGACTGGTTTGTGGAAGAATACAACCGAGTGGTGGTATTTCGATTTTCTCATAATTTAACTTTTTACTCATTCTTTTAACTTTTGTAAAAGCACAATTGATTGCCCTTTCTGATTTATTGATTAAAAGTAACAATCTAGTCTTAGAAAACTGAATGACATTTACCATCACTTACTACAGACTGACACACAGATTTACACAAAGGCCCTCATGGGGTTAAAACAATAAAGCCTTAATAAAATTCGCCACTGGGAGCATTTTTACAGTGTGCAGGTTCATGTCCTTTGCAGGGATTGTGTCTTGCCAGAGATTTCCCTCCTCCAACTCCCCTGCCGCTTTCCTCACCCTCTAAAGAAAGAAAAGGTAATTGGGCTGTCCGCTCTAGGTTAAGAGCACCCCCTCTTGAGGCCTATTTCTTTTTCTAGCCTACCTAACTGAACTGCAGGTTCATAAAAGTGCAAGACTGAATTGAGGGTGAGGATTAGAGATATTAAAAAGCAATAATAGGAGAGGTGGTAGAGGTGGAGGGTAAGGGCGATTGCATGGCAGCAGGATTACATATACTCTAAAATGTCCATAAACAAATCCCACCGGAGGGTTAGGTGAGGTATAGTGATTATATCGTAGGCACTACAATATGAGGGCTTGCTGTCAGCCTCAGAGTGAGATTTGTTTATCAGGGTCAACTGCACAACAACCCACATGTGAGGACATCACCTTGTGACAGTGACCTCTAACAACAAACACTGAACCGACAAATCCACAGGACCATCTGGACTAAAGCCGAAAATAATTCGTGGGTGATGACTTTAACTGTGATAAACTCTCGTTGTGTATGAAAGATGGTATTATGGATTACCACGGGTGTAAGATCACTTAATACAGCCCAGTCACTGATGACCTTAAAATCCTTTCGCAATCTAGAAAGTATACTCTCCATGCAACAGCCTTCTTTCCAAGAGTCCAGACTTAACCGCACATGCAGACTCACGGTGCGTTCCCAGAAAGTCTGCGAGTGCTGAGGGCTATCCGAATCCACAGTTCGCCCAGTCCACAAGAGGCCTCTGATTTATTACCCACAATTTATTGCAATACAGACATGACACAGTGTTTGACATAACGGTGCACAGCTTTTATGAGGTAGGCTGCAATAATAAAATGCATTTTGATCCACTCTATAGCCTAAAAAGGTCTTCAGATTTAAGTTAAACCTAATTTATTTAGTCATAGTCTGATCCTTATTTACAGTCACTTCTGTACTGCCACTTACATACATAGGCTGTACCCGGCTCGGAATTAAGCCAATCGAATCAGATTTGGCTGTTCAGTCAATGCCATTTTTTTCCGATTTGTTTTTTGTCCATGTAAATCTTTAATGTTTTAAAGGGGTGAGGGAGGGTATTCAGCGTGACAGCATTCAGTGACATATTACACAAGCTAACTGTGTTAACAACGGATCAGAAGTGAGGAACAACAACTGATCGACTTGAAGAAATCTCAGCTGACTGAGGGGTTTTGACTGTTTATTTGAATCTCCGACTTTCAGTGGGCGGCGTCCTACCAATTACCCAGTTTATTAGATTAAGACGTGACTTGTAGTTTTTGCGACTGCCAACTAAAAAAACAAAGCAAACTTATTAGGAATGTGTAAAACACTTACTGTATGAAGACATTACTTAAACTTTGTTGGCCAGAAATTATGTTCAACATTCGACATCATGATACAGAAAAATACCAGAATATTTAAGAATATATGCTTATAAATAACTAATAAATAAGGGCTCGGTCTGTGGAGTCAGTACTTCGATTCATCCTTTGTCTTTGCTCCTTTGCTGTAGGTGAAAGGCTATCGTGTGTACTACACCATGGACCCGTCCCGGCCGATGAATGAGTGGCAGATCCATAACGTCCAGGACAGCGTGATCACCACAATTCAGAACCTGGTGACCTCGGAGACCTACACCATCCAGGTCCTAGCCTTCACTTCTGTGGGGGACGGACCCTTCTCGGATCCCGTCCATGTTAAAGTCATGCCTGGAGGTAAGTGTTTCCGTGTGCGTGCCTGCATGTGAGTGAGTGCGCAAAACATCATCATTAGTTTGTGCATGCTGGTGCATGGATATAACAGCTAAATAGTCTTATTTATGTGCAGGAGAGCAGCGGATGTTTTTCTGATGTGCACATGCAACAGAGCACAGATGACTCATTATTTGTGCGTGTGCACGTAAACAAAGTGAAGTGGCTTATTCGAGCGACTCGTGTAAAGTTTTGCGAGGCAATCTACTGTGAAATGCTACACAAATAAGCTTGACCTGTCAGAAAATATAACTTCTTCAAAAGGAATAAAATCCACCTGCTGGCACAAAACTGTAGAGACTTCTGAAAAGGAAACAGGGATTAACAGCCGAAAATGTCCCTCGTACCTCGGCGCCGCTCATGTCACTATGACAGCTGCTGTGAAGTTGCAGGTTTTATTTGATGGGAGGGACAAAGAGATGATTACTCTGATGGTATTACTGGTTTAAATTTCTGTGCAGCTTTAGCTCCTGCTACACCATCAGATGTCTCTAAAAAACAAGTCTGCCATTTTCCAGCACACAAAAGGAGTGAGATTATATAAAAACTGCACAAAAATACAAGGGTTTTAGAGATTTATGGGTCAACGGGTGTTCATTGTGACACTGAGAATTAGTACATCATTTTTTATCCCACTCTGACTTCAAATCACCTGGAAAATTGGGTCAGGTTAAAATGGATTGGTTTCTAATCTTGGTAATTTCTCTGACACTAAGTAATTCATAAACAACAATTACAGCTAAAGTTAGAAAAAAAAAACATCCTTAGTGATACATTAATTATAATCCAACACTCAGAAACAAAACTCTGCTCCCACGCAGTCCTGTTTGCCTAGATTTGATTGACGGTGGCATTTCCCTGGCAGCATAATTCTTGGTCTTATATATTTACAGTATTGACATTAACTAACTCAGTTTTTACAGCACGTATCTGAACATTGTTACAAAGTGCTTTACTGTAAACAAGGCGAGAAGAAACGTAAAAATTATGAGGTAACTAGGCATGTTAAGAATAGCACTGCTGGCAAAATGAAAGATAATTTTAAGAAAAAAAATGTATAAATTAAAAGGACCTGTAGCATCTTTTTATGGGGAGCTAATTAATTTTGATTATAAATGCATTTTTTACAGAGTAGAGGTTAATTTGATTATTGTTATGTAAACAATACATTGATGTAATGTTTGCCCACAGGCATTTTGTGAGGCTTTGTTGTATTTGTTTTAAGGGTTTATTTATGCTTTTTTTCTACTTGCCATGTAAATGTATTCCTACAGAATTATCTACAAATGCAACCTGCAATATTTTAAATGTATCTTTTTTGGAATACAGTTTAGCCTTTAGGGCTTTAAGCATTTCATTTTTAGGAATCTACTTGTTTAATGTAAATGTTTCAAGGTGCATCTATGATTGTAACTATGTGTTGTGTTACTTTTTCAGCTCTATGTGTGACATTGGAGATTGTCACCTAGTTTGGTATTTTTGCCTTCATACTGAATGTAAGGAATGTGATTGGTTGAAGACTCACAGTCAGTCTCTACTTCTCCTCTTTGTAACAAGACTCAGTGAGGGTCTTGTACTGAAACATTGACATTTTTTTTAGTTAGATAGTGTGAAAATGAGTCTGCAAATAAATTAAAAATAAAAAACACAGGGTATAACAGTTAGTTAAAATGGACACACTAAAAAGTGATGGTTAAATACGAAAACGGCCTTTCAGTAAAAGGGAGTCATATGAAGTGATTCAAAAGATGCATTCCTGCTAAATTCTTAGTGCATGGAAATATTTTACATATGTGAAATAACCAGTATTATTCCAACTAGGCAGATAGTATCAGAGTTCAGAATTTCACCACTTCCACACCATATAAATGAACACTTAACTCACAACAATTATCATTTGCATATCAATGACTCGCCCTATGGAGCAAAGTGGGCCTGCTTTAATAACATAAACTGCATCAAAACATCTGTTTGCAAACTCTCACCTAACTCAAGCAGTATAATCCAAGTCTCATTTGCTCAGCACTTCCCAAACACATGCATTGTCACTAAATCTTACTCTTTAAAACATCTCTGCATAAACAATCTGCATAAACTGACAGGTGGCATGCCGGAGCAAGCGGATAATGCTACTGCATTAAATTGAGCAGAATTCAACACACACATCTCTGCATTACATTGTTAATGCAGAGGTGTTTTAATGCATGTGTTTGGGAAGTAGTGAGCATATGACTGGATAAATGAGTGTTGTGAGAGTTTGTAAATGGATGATTTGATATAGTTTTGCTGTTGTTAAACCGCTATAACTTAATAAATATGATTCAATACAGTACACATTTAATGTTTTTCTTCCTTTTCTCTAAATTTTTATCTGATAGTTAATTTCTGATCGCAACCGACATCAGGTGTTGCCCAATCTCGCACGAGTTTGCGCAAAAACAGAAACATGAAACAACACAACAAACAGCGTTCATTTTCTCCTAATGTTCCTGTCTGGAAAAAAAAATATGAAGACGAAATGTTGAAAAATACCATGACTAAATATATTTATATTACAGTAAAGATACGATAGAGACCCGACTGACTGTTTTGTCCCCTTCAGTCCCAGGCCAACCAGGGAAGTTTAGAGTTGGTAAAGTGGGAGACACCAGCATCGAGCTGGCCTGGGAGCCTGCCTACACAAAGGAGGGCATCGTCAACTATGAGCTGCTCTACAAACCTGTCAAGTTTGGCAGCTTGGTGAGACCTCTTACTTTTCTTTTTATAAACCCGTCTTCTGAGTGGATTTTTGAACAAGGCAGAGGGGATGAGAGGACAGATAAAAGAAGGAAGTTTAAAAGATTAACCCCAGCATCCAGCGCCGCTGTGTGTGCTGGTGACAGTCGTGTCTCTTTAATGATTCCTTTCTCCAGTTCCCTCATCCCACCTCTCGTCCTGTCCTCTGCTCCTCTTTCTTCTCTCTCGCAGGAGAAGCTGACCTTTGGGCCGAGGAATTCATACACGGTGGAAGGTCTGAAAGCGAACACTGAGTACTCCTTCTCCCTGGCCGCCATCTCAAACAAAGGCATCGGAGCTTTCACCAACGAACTAGTGCAGAGGACGTCACAAGCGAGTACGTCTCAGTCTGACTGCTGTACCTGCAGGCAAAAACAGACGCCACAGATTTAAATTGTATTATGTTTTAGTCTTATACACAAATCCCATGCAAATATTTCGTCATCTCTCTACACACACACACACACACACAGTACATTGTCCTCAGCCCCTGAGGAAACCTGGGAACCATCTTCACATCTCTCCATCTATCTCGTTTATCAACCCATCTGTCCAACCCCACCTCCCATCCATCCATCTATGTTTGACTGTGCCTTTCTTCCTCCGCTCAGCCTATCGCTTTCTTACACAGCCAAAACATCATGACAGATGGAGATGGAGCACCGATTAATGTTTCACTCTTCCTTTTCTTCACCCTCCTTTCACTTTTTCCACTCTATCAGTGTCTAATGTCTTTGAAAGGCCGAAACTCTTTGCCACTTATTGGCTAGCAGCCAGTGGTGGGGAGCATTAAAGGATGGTGGTATTCTACCGTGTTGACAGGTAAGTGCCGAGCCAGTCTGTATTTTATTTAAGCCGAACTTGGATTCTCTTCCTTGTCTCCTTTTCTCTTTATTTGTTTACTGCAGAATCACTGATAAGAATCAAATACGTTAAACCAGGGTTCAACATTGTTTTGTTTTGTTTTTTGGGGTTTTTTTTTTTTAAGTCAGTGGCTACTCTTATTGAATTACAACAAAAAGTTGTAAAAGACTAAAGTTAATTGCTGTGTTTAGTCTTAATTTAAGTAAATAAGGACAAATGCTGTCGGCTCTTTTTACTGCACTCCAGCAATGTTTTTCCAAAAACAACCCAGCTTCGTTGCTTTGCTCTCAAACTTGGAGCAAACTACGCAATACATAGTTGGAGTTTCAGCAACATCCTAATAATAATAATTGAAATGGTCACATGTGCTTCAGCTCATAAACTTTGTCTTTTCACCCCGCTGGAGTGCCCGGTCAGTACTGCGAATGTGCACATCTCAGCAGAGATAAGAAGGAAGGGAGATGGCTTTCCTTAGCTACTTCCATCATCATCTCAAGAGAAAAAGTGTGTTAAATGATAGACTGTTTATAAAGTTGGACATTGCGTCTCCACTCTTCCCCACTGTACAAAACTGAAGTCAAAATATCCCAGATACGTCCCCTGCCATCTTGCACTGGTGACATCATTTGGAGCCAGAGTCCTGAGACATGTAGCATTTGTAGTGTAACCAACTCACCCCCTACTAACTGCGAACACCACCAGTAGAAGAAAAACCCACTAAAACAAGAGCTCCGCTATAGCACCACTAGTAATGACTTAATATGAGGCCAAACGAAGCAATAATCAACTTTATGTAAGTAATTTATTCATAATATATGAGGACGTGATTTACCTTATAAATAACAGCATATAACCCTAAGTCTATTCTAACCTTAACTGCCTCTCCCTTAACCTAACGCGTCATAGGAAGCCAAAGACTATTCAGCATTTCCCTCAGCGTTTCAGCCTCTGGACCTCTGAGCAAACAGAGCTGATCGTGGATTGATAGTGGGTGAGTAATGTAGCCGGTGGGCGTGCCATGTAGCTGCTCCAGCCGCAACCTACTTGAGAGTTCACACAGTAGGGATATCCGCAGTATAGAGTTCCCGCCCGGCTAATCAGAAGCAGTGCCATTGAACACAAGCACAACAATGAGTTCAGATTGCTGTCAATCTTTTTATAATATCAAATAACTAGTCAAAACCAAACTCATCAGCAAAATCAACACTTGAACGAACATCAGCATGATAAGAACTACCTTAAATTATACAAACAATCTTTAGGAAGAATTTTTTTGACGTGTACTTTGAGTTTTTAGTTTGTCCCATATCCCATAATATAAAATGGAGGGGGCGGGGTTTATGACCTATACTGCAGCTCTCAGGGGGCGATAAAGATGTTTTGGCTTCACTTTTGGGGAGCTGTCATGTCGTCCATCTTTATATACACTCTATCTGGGCATTCCACTACCCATACTACCATACTATATAGTGTGCCAGAAAAAAATGTCCCAATAGATAGTATGCCAGATGCAGTATGCCAAACATACCAGGATGTTCTGCTACAGCCGGTTGGATTTTGCAAACCAGCATGCTTTTCTGGCTATTCTGACCCTCAGTACTCTGCGCAGCGGCTGATACGTCACATCGACTGAGCCTCAAACAGATGACAGCTGACTGACAGCTGACAGAAGCCTCAAAGACAGATGACAGCACAATAAAATGCGTAATGACCAGTCAAATTCTAATAAATGGAATATTAATTGTTTAAATGAACAAAATAATCGTAAAAATTACCAATAACAACAAAAAAATGAGCAAAACAATAATAGAGAAATGCATATGTAGGCTAATTTTAGTATATAACAAGCTTTTAATCAGGTATAACTAAAGGTTTAAACTACATAAATTGCTAAATATCAACAGCAGAGCTCTCTAGGTTGATATCGGTCTCTGTAGAGTTTGGCGAATGGGGTTTTCGTTGATATGAGCAAGAGGGTCAAAGTTCACGGTGCAGTGTTATCAAAAAGTAGTATGTCCCAATTATGTGCATACTGCATGCAACAGTATATACTTTGTAAGGCCAGCTGCAGTACCTTCTAAAAGTACAATATACTATGTGTTTAATTCTTATTTGGCAGGTGAGTTGCTAGTTTTACTAGCCTGGTGAGGCATTTTACTTGCCTACAGTCCTTATTGTTGAGCCCTGTAAACTACTTAGCTCTGACACATCGATTCAATACAATCTGCTCACAAGAGGAAAATGCAGAGATAAATGGAGAAAATGGTGCAAGGAAAAGAATCAATTAAGTAGTCAAGAAATAAGCAAGCCCTGCAGTCCACGGCGCCGTATCACTCCAGCGGTAAGTTTAGTATTTACAATCACTTTTCAACACACACAAAGTATCATGTTATTCACAATCAGATGTGTTTTTTTAAAGTGAGGACTAAAGACTTTTAGCTGGTCTCCTTTCACTCTTTACCTCCAAAAAGAAAGAGAGACCAAAGTGGTACACTAGAGGAGGTAGAGGAGGAGGACAGCGGGGGGGGTTCAGGAAAGGGAAGGTGCCAGATAAGCAGACTATTTCATGCAGCAGAATTCATTTCCCAGGGAGGTTATGTGCGCTTTGTTATCGCCAAGCTTTGGTGCACATCTAGATTGTCCCCTGAGGCCAACAGAACAGTGGCTGTACGGCTGAGTGGATAGATACTTGAACCTGTCAGCTATGACTATTACACTCCCACACATACACACATGCTATACACTCCCAAGCTCACACACTCAGCCAGAGACGCCTCGGCCACGCTATGTGTGTGTGTGCTCGCGTGCTCTTTAAGGAACATTATATAGGGTGAGTGATACCTCCAGTTCAGAGATCATTGGTGATGAAGGTGTGTGAATCTTGGTTTCCTGTACTTGTTGGTTACAGTAAATATCCCAGCCTACTTCTGATTCAATTCTTGTCTGCAATTCATCATTCTAGCCTGACTTTCAATATCCGTCTGAGTGCCTTTCTCTCCCGCGGCTCCCTGTTCTTTTTTTTTTTTCCACTTTTTAACCTGCCTCCTAAATCCTTTCAGCATTGTGTGAGATCTGTTTTGTTTTTTCTTCCCTCTGTGAAGCCCAAGACCTTCCCCTAGTCAGCAGTGGAAAGTCTCAGACCACTCTATTATCACGAGGATTCAAGGATTATGCCACCACGGGGGCTGCTGTTGTGAAATGTGTATATTTGTCTGTGCTCCTGTGTACTGTGCTGTACATCCCTGCTGCTAGAGAAGAAAGACTTTATCTGTTTTTCATTCACAAATCCAGATCTTTTTATGCTACTCACTGTGGCTGAAGGATAAGATGTAATCACTCGGTATTGGATGCCCATTCTCCTTGGGTATAATTAAGTTGTCCACTCAGGGTCGATGCTCCTGTCTCTGGTTTATTTCATTAGGCTCTAACATTATGCTTTTACATTATGTGGTCCCCTTTTTGGCCTCACTCATGTTTGTCCTGGTGTTATCTCTTTCAGTTCAGTTTACCTTCGTCTCTTATTGTTTCCTTTTTTTATCCTTATCTTCTCCTTTGGCGTGCCTTTCTTGTTTTTTCCCAATTTTTTTGGGTCTCTCCTAAACTCTTTGCCAATTTGCCCTCCTCGCCCCTTGTCTAATCAGAGCCCTCAGCTGCACCCGAGGGGGTGTCCTGCGAGAGTGCCAGCTCCACCTCGCTGAGAGTAAGTTGGAGGCCGCCTCCAATGGAGGGTCAGAATGGCGAGTTGGCAGGTTATGAGCTGAGATACCAGAGAGTTTCTGGGGCAGGAGGCGGAGGGCAGGGCCAGGAGGTGAAGGGGCTTCCTATCCCGGCCCAGCAGGGGCAGACACTGTTAGAAGGGCTGGAGAAATGGAGCCTGTACAACTTCACCATGGCAGCCTTCACTGCAGAGGGGACGGGACCCAGCAGCCCGGCTGTGATTTGCAGAACTGATGAGGATGGTAAGAGTGAGAGCCGTACATCAGACCTAAACAGTATTGATTGTGTAGTTGATTATTTACTGGCTAGACTGCTGGTCACTTAATTAATTCTGCATTTGTGTGTGTGTGTGTGGGCGCTCAGTTCCCGGTGCAGCCCCCCGTCAGGTGGACGTCCAGCCACTCAACTCCTCTGCGCTCCGAGTCACTTGGCGCTCAGTGTTGCCACGGTTACGGCAAGGCCAGGTCCGCGGTTACCAGGTTCACTTCAGCCGTGCAGAGAGCGGAGAATCACGAAACCTTCCCCGAATCAAAGACCTCTTGTTGGATGAGGCTCAGGTGACGTCACAACCAAATTATTTTTAAATGATTGAAAAGATTTTCATTTATTTTATCATTAAACATCCTCCGTCTTCTCCTTTCTGTCCTTTGACTCATCTGTCTCGGCTGCCTGCGGGGTGTGTCTCATCTATGGGAGAAGATGGAGGAGGATGACTCGACTCAATATGTGAGTGCAGACTGCCCCTCCTCCTCTCATTATGAATGAACTCACTATTAATACTTACAGCACAATGCATCCAATGGATTACACAGAGACAGCTATGAAAACCTCTTGAGTTTGATTTGTTTAGCCTCTGATGTGCAACTTTTTAATAATTTCTTACTGATGCATGACTCAGGGTTTCTATGCAATATGGACAAGTATGGAACTGGATTTTAGTAATTGTTAAGGTTTGGATGAGTATGGGGCAAAAGGAAAGAGAGTTTGGAAAAAATATTTGTGTTTTCAGATGATTTCTGTTGTTCTGTTTTCTAAAATGTAAAATTTAGAATTAAAAAACATCCCTGCCCCAAGTGCCATATAACTGAACCAAATCTGGATATTGCGACCAAATGAGTTTGAAAGAAAATGTGGCAACATCTGTGATTTGCGGAAGCTTGTCTAAGAATTTATGATTTTGTGATATAATTATCACAAAAGTAAACTGACCTCATCATCAGAATCATCATTAGCAGGTTGCACAGTTTCTTTAAAATCTTAATTATTTAGCTTTTTAAAAATGATTTAACTTATTTTGGGTTCCTGTTTATAAAAGAGACAACAATATTTGGGGGAACAAAAATACAATATTATTCACTTATTATCTTAAGGGAAAATAATAGGACTGGATTGGAAACTTTGGTCACTGCATGGGTTATTGATGTCCCAATCCGTATTCAAATGCTCCGTTTGTCTATACCCAAATATTATATATTACCTGAAAATCCCTAATAGCCCATAAATAAAGAAATAGTAATCCAACATAATTCATTATGCATCAACATTAATTATTAGTTGTTCTCAGACAAAGATTTTTAACCTTAATGACAGGCCTAGATATATGACTCAGACACTTTGACTGCCCGTGACCGGCTTACAGATTTGCTAGATGTCAGAAAAGTGTCTGGAATAGTTTCGAAATGTACAAAAATGACCCCCAAAAGGTTGGGTGCCAGATAATGCCAAAGCAAACTGGCTTGACTTGGCAAATTCCCTGATAACGTAAAGAAAACATAAACCTTAAACTTAAAGTTCTCAAAGCTCAGCCGTCTCTCAAGGTATTCTTATTTTCTAACTATTATGGCTAATGTTTCTGCGACCTGCATGCTAACAAAGTGGCTAAACGTCATGTTATTTTAGGCGCATTGAATGAAAACTAGCGCCAGCCCCCCACCCCCTTCAATCCCCCTCACAACTAATCATCTCTGGCCCAAACTGGAATTTGGGACAGCCCTAAAAAATGATATCACCTCAGATGCCAACCCAGATATTATAATTGTCTGACTACAGTACCTGGCAACAATCTTGGTAACATAATGGTAACAGACATGTAAATAATAGAATTTCAAAAGCATTTATTTACATAATAAACATCTTGAAATTTGTCCTGAAAAAATTTGGGATGAAAAATATATTGAAAATTCTGTAGATTCGAGTCTTGAAATTGTGCAGGAACCCTGATAACTGTAAGAAAAGTAATGGCTGAATTGTCTTATATTAATGGAATGAGTTAGCAGTATTTGATGGTGCTGTCATGTGTTTCCCCCACAGGAGATGATTTTAGGAGGTCTGAAAGCAGAGACTACGTACTCCATCTCAGTGGCAGCGTACACCACCAAAGGGGACGGAGCACACAGCAAAGCCAAGCTGGTGCAGACCTTAGGGATTGGTAAGCATATGCCAAGTGTACAGTTCAGTGCACTGGATTTAGTAACATACTCAAGAATTGATCTAACAGTAAGCTGCACAAGCCAGCAGTAAATAAACTGCCAAATCAATTCTAATTCTTCTACAAGATTTACATGATATATGTTGTTATATATATACATTACCATTGATTTTCTGCTGCCTACACTGTTGTTTGCAGTTCCCGGCCCGCCGTCTCTTTGGGTGCGTCCAGGATCTGGTCCATCTGTGGTGGTGCGCTGGGCTCCTCCGGTGGAGTGCTCTGAGTCAGGCTCTGATAGCCGGGGGGCCCCGGTGGTAATCCAGGGCTACCGCCTACAGTTTGGCCTCAAGAATACCTCCTTAGACACCACAGTGGATTTCACAAGTCGGGAGAAAAACTTCACTGTCAGAGACCTCTCCCCAGGCTCCTCCTACGTCTTTGTCCTCTCCGCTAAGAGCCGAGCAGGCTATGGAGACGTAGTGCAGCAGGAGATAACAGTTCCCATGTTCCCACCCTCGGGATACCCCAAAATACCCGAATTTGTTAATGCCACCTGCTGCTCCCTCCAGTTCTCCTGGCAGCCCCCTGCCCCAGAGGAGTGCAACGGTATCATCACAGAGTACACAGTATCTTACAGGGAGGCTGCGGGCCCCAAACCCTCTGCTGACACTGGCCCGTCAGCCATACCAGCCCCCACTGCTCCCCCGTGGCTGATCACGCTACCAGCGAGCGAGTCCAGCTACACCATCCTGGGCCTCAATCACAGCACAGCCTACGAAGTGCAGCTAAGAGCCCACAACAAGGCAGGGCCGGGCCCCTTCAGCCCACCTCTGGTGAGCCGAACCCTGGCCTTTGAAACAGGTAGGGCTGGCCTCAGGCCGCAGGAACACCCTTCACCTTGTAAGCACTGGTTCAGCTTCACATCTCCGCTCCCTTTACTGTGGATTTCACTCCAAACCACTAAACTAAACGAAGTCTGGGCCAGTTCTTACAGGTCGGCCATTCACCTGTGCACCTCAGAGACGCTGAGAACTGCAAAGTCCAGGGGAACACGACTACTACCCCCAATCTCCTCCACTCACTCACTTATACCTTCATCACCTACCCTTCACCACCAGTGGAAGCAGGCTGAATGTTAATGGATGTTTGCTTCAAGAGCACTGCTTATCACACACCCTCAGGTAAAAGTCAATACAGGGCTTGGACATACTGTGTATAATACGGCAGGTAAGTGTTCAGTCTGAATTCAAGGGAAAGCCGGCGTCTGGTGCTGTATCTGCAGGTAAGCTTCTTTTATCTGATAGACCTCCACTTCCACCTTTTCCAAAGCCTCTGCTGACATGCTGAATTCTGAGTCTAACAAACACGACCTTACACTCGGAGAATGTGGCATGTCACATTCCTGCAGCTGCTCTGTCTGTTATTTGTACTTATTACTCTTGCCATCCACTCTCCTCATCACCTGCCCATCCTCCTAACCATCATGTATTCTTCCCCCAGTAACAAATCCGACTGACATGTCTTCCATCTTTACAGGTTTGCAGTAGGAGAGCAGAAGAGACGCTGATCTGAATGAAACACTTCATAAAAAGTGACTCTGTTTTTTGTTTGTTTGCTTACCAGATGTGCCGAGGAATTTTTCTGTCAATCTGGCGACTAAGACCAGCGTTCTTCTGACCTGGGAGTTTCCGGAGAGCAGTAACCCCTATCGTTTTACTGTATGTCCATAGGCTGGTGCATGTACAGTATATTTGTCATGACTAGGAATGTCAGTGTTAGGGCGTTAATCGCAATGCAGTTAAGGTCTGTACACATCGCATTAATTTTTTTTTAATTGTGTTAATCGTCAGCCGAAGTTTCTGTCTTTAAGAGGCTGAACCAGGCTGAGTTTTAAAGCTAGAATGATCCAGTGATACCAATCACCCAAGGCCAGCTTCTCAGGAAGGGGGCTAAAAAACACTCCAAAGTTAGGATAAATGTTGGTGATGGAAAAATAGCATGACCATTTCACAGGGGTCCCTTGATCTCTGACCTCAAGATAACTGAATGAGAATGGCTTCTGTGGGTACCCATGAGTCTCCCCCTCACAGACACACCCACTTTATTTTAAGTCCCATGCAGTTTTCTGCTGTCATTTGATTCCTAATCAAGACATTCTGGCAAGAATGCTTTACCTGTCAATACGGACTTCATAACTGTTTTGTAATACAAAATAATGGAAATGAAAACATGTGATTAAAAGATGTGATTAATTGTGATAACTAATCATTCGACAGCCCTAGTCATGACATTTGCCTCGTCTGTCATTTCTTGAAATAATGTATGAAATGATACATTTGTTACAAGTAACATTTGTCGAGCCTTTTTGATTATAGTACCTCATATTACAAGTTTATGCATCTGAATCAGAGTCCTGCATGGGTCTGATTTTCAAGACCTGCTCTCTAACAGGAAGCACGGCAATACCAAACCCACAAACCCCCGCAGTAGCCACCTGCACAAATGACCACTTAGCTCCGCAACCCGACCTGCCGAGACAAGATCTGCAGCCCTAAACTGGAAATCCTATAATAACCATGCATTGTTTAAATAATTCAGTTAGGCAGCACTTTAAAGTGACCATTTGGGGTCATTTCATACAAGTGAAAATAAGATGTCATATTTTAAATCAAATGTAATTATGTCTCACAATATTAAGCAGTGCATCTCTCAGTATTACGATGTTAAGACATTAAATCATCAATATTTTCTTTTTGTTTTAAAATCTTTATCATCTAGCACCTGCGATCTAAACTGCATTTTCTTTTATTCACCTTGAACTGGAAATAAAACAAGGAAAAATACCAACCGCAAATCACCTTTTGTGTGGGTCACCTGACAAGTACCTGCGGGTACCCGACCAGACGCAGGATTGACCTGAATTATGCTCAGTTGTGAGAGTGTTTAAACCTTTTAGCACCCACTATTCCACTTGTGGGATGCTGGCTTTATGTAGAATTTCATGGAGTAGTACTATGAAAAAATAAACATTTACTAGATATAACAAAATCTGACAACCAGAACCTCTAAAGCTCACTAATTAGCATGATTTCCAAATGAAAGAAATTAAGTGTAAAACACAACATAATATATCCATTCTGGGTGGATAAAACAACTGGGTTTCAGTATGTAAATTATTAAGCTTTAGAGGTGTTGGTAGACAGAAGTAATTACTCTCACAGCCAGAGAGGGGAGACAAAAGTTACGCACTCTAGCTTTAAAGTACAATAGGATATCATCAGCGTACAGTTTATAAAAAGGCATCCTGTTCTAACTTGCGCTTTCCCCTCCTCCAGGTGGAGTATAATCGGCAGAAGATGGAGGTGGACGCTCGTCTGAGAAAGGCAGTGATCCCAAACCTTCAGCCTGACACCGGCTATGACTTTAAGATCACTGCTCCAGAGGGCAACATGGGAGGTCTTCGGCACCGCATCTCTGCCAAGACCTCCCCACCAATCACTATCCGCCGCCCTGAGATTGACCACACCCGTGACACTGAGACCACAGTCACCATAATCCTACCGTCGCTGGAGACTCGCACTCCTGTCAAGTAAGAGTATTAGATAGTCGCCATACTTTTCATAGACGTGCTGCACTCAGGTCAGATTATATCTAAATGTGTGGAACATGATGATAACAGTGTCTGACGGAGAAGATGTTAAAGATAAAAGTCTTTACCGCAACAAGTTGGCATGGAAATGTGAAAATAGTTTGTTTGCTGTTGTCTCAGTGCACCTGGTGTTATGTTGTTTTTCTGCTTCCTCAGGAACGTGTATGTTGTTGTGGTTCCGCTGAGGAGAGCCCGCGGTGTCATCAGACACCTCAAGAGCCCAGATGAAATGGACCTTGAGGAGGTGAGAACCACAACAATGACGGCACCAACTGATGTCTGTGCCTGGAAGGAGGAAAGGACCTATAAAAACACACACAATCCTATTGCTTAGAACTCCTGGCAACACTTACCTTTTATAATTTAGTACCAGTGTTTAAAAATTAGTCATAGATATTGGAACGTCTCTTATTTTTCCTGTCCGTGTCTCCTCTGTCTCTGTTTCTCTCTTTTTCTCTTCTCTCCATCTCTCAGCTGTTAAAAGACATCAGTCAAAAGCAGAGGGATTCTCGGCAGCAGAAGCAGGTGGACCTGCGGCGGGCTTACATCACAGCCCGTTTCACACCTGCCACCCTACCGGCCTTCTTCACCCTGGGGGACCAGCTGGACTACGGAGGCTTTGAGAACCGAGCTCTAGAGCCGGGGCAGGAATACGTCTTCTTCATCCTAGCTGAGCTCAACTCCACAACCGGGGTACCAAAGCAGCCATGTCACTTCTCTTTTCTTTGCGTGTTTATAACCACTCCCTCACTTCCCGCTGCCTGTGCTTCCCTGCTGCAGGCTGTCACTTTACATTGCAATCAATACGGCCTCAATGCTAAAACAATAAAATGCACGTCAGTCAAAGTGTTGTAAGCAAAAGGCAATAACCTTCACGTACTTCCATCACCAACGCTAATAAAGAGTGAGTGTACCTACTGTGGCAGTAGAAGAGATATTGCCCTGCGTGCTGCACTGGATCGTATATATGTGCATTTGAATTGGAAAAGACGTAAATATACGACTTGAATTAGGATAGATTTTACTTTTTATTACATGTTTTTTATTAGGGACATTTAACCCAGGGGACATTCTTCAAAAGTGCTTCAGAAAGGCACTAAATAAAATGCCTTTAATAAAAAGGCACTTTATTCAGTTTATTGTAATTATACAAGCCCATATAATGTCAGTATGTTTAGCTACATTCTTGATGTGTTGTCTGAAGTGCAAAGATAGATCAAATATGATCTCATACACACATGTTTAAAGGCATGTGCAGCTTGGCCAAAATTACAGGAATGCCTTTTCAATCTAATGCAATCCAGTGCAACAGCTCTGCAGTGACTACAACCTCTTCGCAGGTTACATTTTGTTGAGACTTGGTGACAGAGCTGTGAGTTCAACTTTTTTTGGGGGGGCATATGGTAGTCTGTTGAATTTTTTTATTTATTGCTTTTTAGTGTCAAGGTTATTTTGTCAGTGGAGGTTTAAAAAAATAAAAAAACACCCTTATGTCTGCTGTTTGTTTGTTCACAGAAAATGTACGTGGCGAGCCCCTACACAGACCCCGTGATTGCCCCAGACTCAGACCCCCAGCCCCTCGATGCAGGTGATGGTCTGATCTGGGTGGTTGGACCCGTCCTGGCAGTGGTCTTTATCATCTGTATTGTCATCGCTATCCTCCTTTACAAAAAGTGAGTGGGACAGCTTTTAGTTTATCAGACTACCTCTAAATGGGTTTTGACTACTCTGTTTGAGTTTTTGATGCCTTTTTCCACCAATATGTGGGATTTGTTAAATGCAAGAAAACCTGCTAAAAATAAGTAATAGACTACGTTCCCATTGCCAGTAGACCACAGCAGTGTACACAGCTCTGCAGTAGACTGGTACGCCTCTGATTTTTACTGGTGTGTCACATTTTTATGTTAACACGCTGGAAAACAGGGTTCATAAATGGTAGAAGGCAGTATGGAGGCTTGTGAAAAGCATTGTGGCAGGGTCAAAAGTAACACATCCACCTGGGTGTCATGTTTCCATCACTGCAAATCACTACAGGAGCCAGTAAATATCCATGACTACTGCGTTATTTCTCTCGGGAATAAATGCCGATTGTAACCTTTCCCACTAAAGACAAAAGCCAGATGTTAGTGGTCCGTTTTTTTGTTGTGTAGATAAGATTGAGTGAAACAAGCCCCAATTGATCCTTACTGATAATATAAATCATTGAAAAAGGGTCACAAATATATACTTTCACGTTTAAAAAAGCAGCTGGACACTGTAGTTTTCAGTGATCATTCAAATGGTGTAAATGGTGTTTTGGTTGGATACTATCTTCAGTGAGGGATCAATATACATTTTGGTATTCTAGCAAGTAGAGCTGCAGTGATTAATGAATTAGTCAGCTGTAAAATTAATCAGTAACTAATTTGTTAATTGATTTATCGGTTTGAGTATTTGTTTTTGTTTTGTTTTTTAGAAAAAATAATTCTAAATTCTCTGATTCCAGCCTCTTAAATGTGAATATTTCCTGGTTTCTTAACTACTCTGTGACAGTAAACTGTATATCTTTGGGTTGTGGACAAAACAAGACATTTGAGGACGTCATCTCGGGCTTTGGTAAAACACTGATTGACATTTTTCACTTTTTTTGACATTTTATACACCAAACAACTAATCAATGTATCAGTAAAATTATTGACAGAGAAGTTGATAATGACAATATTTTTAGTTGCAGTCCTATTAGTGAGTATTCATGGTACCAGTATGACGTATGTTGTATTCAGTCACAGTAAACTAAGGTGTACAGGTTTGTGGTTTTGAAGGTACACTGATGCGATGATGTGGCTTATCTTTGTTTTTCTAATAGTTTTTGGACAACAGTGGAGCTCTATGGACCACGCGATCAGTTATATCAGACTTTGGCTGCACAGACAGTTCTTGTTAGTGCTGTAGAACCGATTCATTGTTAGTTTTGTTTGGGCGGATTTTTGACAGAAGAAAAGTATTGAATATTTCCAGACTCATTCTTTAAAGATACATTAAGTCTCTGTCCATCACGCTCTGTGCTCACACTCTGCCAGCAGCTGCCACTGATATTTTTTGTATCGGGATTGTTAAATGTTTGACTGTCCTCCCACAAATGCTCAACTTTCAGCCTGATATCCATCAAATTTGTTCCAATTTCAAAGTTTGCTCTCCCCTCAGACGGCTACGAAACAGTCTGACCTCACTCCAGGCCTGTGATATCTGCTGCAAGTCATCAAGCTTTTGAATACTAATGCAAAATATTGATTTTCCTCCCTAACAATCTGTCTATTTCCTTCCTTTCCTTCCTCTAATTATTCCTTCCCTTGCTCTTGTTTCACTGGAAGCAGCAAACCTGACAGGTAAGATTAAACCAATGTCAAGCTCTTTGTTCATTTTAACCCGCAGCAATTACATGATAGCAGATGCTGTAAAGAGTACTTGTACAAATCCGTAAAACGGCATATTTGTTAATGCACTATTTACTCGAATCAAGGAGCCATGCTAATGATGTGTCACCAGTCTGGTTTTCTCTCCCTGGTTGTTTGCATGCGCTAATTGCTCTTTTGACTCACTGGTGTTTGAGCAGCAAGCGCAAGGACTCCGAGCCGGGAACCAAAAGCCTTCTGAGCAACGCAGAGATGATGGCCCATCACCCGACGGACCCTGTGGAGATGAGACGCATCAACTTCCAGACTCCCGGTATGCAGCATGGGCCCACACAGGCACCCAAACACACACTGTGTATTTGCATGCTAAAGTGTACTTCCGATTGCTCATCATTTGGTGATGAAATATTCATGCGACTAATTTTAACTTTGGTTAGATTATGCAGACAAGATTGTGAAAGTACTCCTCCGCATCACAACCAACCTGGCAGCTTCCAGTCGTTTCGAGATCAAAATGGCTGCTGCCCAGGTAGTACAGTCAGTGCTTAGTCACGGCTGAGTCATAACGGTGTGACAAAATCTGATCATCTCCGCTCGCCCACAGTCCACATGCCAAGCTGGAGATAGCGCATCAGAACAGACAGAAATGACATGAATCTGTCTTATCGCTCCTGAATGTTCCTTAGCCGGGTTTTAACGGTCAGAATCAGATATCAAAAGGTGAGCTGTGGGTTAACTGTGATCATTTATGAAGGAATTGATTCTGCTCTCGCCAGCATAACTGACTAAAACCCCACTGTGAAGTAACTACATGGATTTTGCCGCTCCCCACCCCCTACAGAGCGAGATCTAACAACACAGCTGCTTTGGTTGTGGCACCGGGGCGGATGATGCTTCGCTTTCACTTCTTCCATTAAATTAACAGCATCCAAAAAACACATGGCCTCGAGGAACTGAATCACTGTTCTCACTATATTTTCATGGTTGCAGTTTATGGAAGTCTCACAGGGTCCTTGTTGAAAAGGAGGCAAAATGTGTCACCATGGAGAAAGGTTTAGTGCTTAACCTGCCAGGATATATAAAGTCAAACGATACTATTTTTAAATTAATCCATATATGAAGGTTTGAAAGTTGTTGTTTTTCATCATCGTAAGAAGCAAAGTACACAGAACAAAGCACTGCAGCTCTCCTCTTCTATCATATGAATTTTTTACTCTCATGTGGCAGCAACCCTGAAGCTCCCACCTCACCCACTTCTCCTCTCCTGAGATTTGTGCCTTCTGAGATGCTCGGCAAAGATGAAATTTGTTTCCAGCTAAACCGACTGATGCTATCTGAGGTCATTTTGGTCGTGACAGGAGCGTTTTTTCGTGATTACCTGTGGGTTGTGCAGTGCCCGTCCGATGGAAAAAATAACCACTGATACGAGCCTGTTTTTGATTGCTGTGGCTGCAGAGTGAGACTTAAACGCTCCCACATCGACATGCATTCCAATTCAAGAGACATCAAGGATGCGTTCTGACTTAAATACACTGTGTTTATCGTGCACAAAGCAGTGTTTCTTTGATTTATTGTTGTAGCTATTTGCCTTTTAAATGGACAATGGATCGCTATAGCTCTTCTTTTCTCGCTCCAGCTGCAAACAGAAATGACTGTACAAGGCATAGGTTGCTTCTTCTCGTGTGGGTGTGTGTTTGTGCACGCACAACCCCTCCTAATTAGTCTTCTGTCTGTGTTTGTTTTTTCTGAGTTGTTGCTCCTCTGATCACAGAGAAAGCAATTTATCAGAGAAAAACAATTTACAAACAAACAAGACTCGCCTCACTTTGTCCTCGCACATGGATCAAAATTGATTTTCTGCCTCAGTGTGCTCCTTAATGATATGTGATGTTCTCTGATTGTATAATTATCTTCACGTCTTTGCATATGAGTGATGCTGACCTGCAGTAATTTAGGTTATCCAGCTGAAGCTCGCGTCACCTCTGACCCCTTGTTGTCACGCAGGTATGATGAGCCATCCTCCCATCCCCATCAGCGAGCTGGCTGAGCACATAGAGCTGCTGAAAGCAAACGACAACCTGAGACTCTCACAGGAATACGAGGTGAGTGATGTAGAAGAAACTATTGGTCACTCATTTTGATGAATAATAGAATGAACTCAATGAGCCACAGCTAATCATATATGAATATATGAGTTTAATGACAAAGTGAATCGGATCTGAGACGCTCTTGGTACAGCATGAACATGGACAAAGACGCCCCAACAACTTAAAGTAGCAGAAGAATCATTCAGTCTTATTCAGCACATTTCACATGCATATAGCTGCGTCTATCATTGCAGTTTAGATCAGGGTCTTGCTCTCACAGTATCTAAACATTCAGACACCCTCGAGTTAGTGAAGGACTCTTAGGTCTTCAACATGTGTAAATCATGCATCTACATACAATTATTCATGATTACATTCACCGACTTTCACAGGTAATACTTTTCAACAACAGTGAGAAATGCATTATGATTCCATATGAATGCAAACATAACATCCTTATTGTTTAGAGATGTTAAGCCTGTTAAGCCTTCGCTTCATAAAGCAAATCTTATTTAACGTTTGTATCTCTGCGTGCAGATTATATGTTCATGATTTATTCAGCGCTGCAATTTGTTGCTGCAACTAGTCTACATTACAGAGCACTCTCTTTCCATTACCCTGAAAAGCACTACTAAATATGCCACCACGCACTGTTAACGTGTGTGTGTTTGCTGCTTCTTCAACAGTCCATCGACCCTAGTCAGCAGTTCACCTGGGAGCATTCAAACCTGGAGGTCAACAAGCCCAAAAACCGCTACGCTAACGTCATAGCGTACGACCACACCAGAGTCATCCTGGCCCCCATAGAAGGTAAATATTAGCTGGAAGGGAACAAGTTAAAGAAGATGTTTAGACATCCTAATGGGAGGGTCTGTGTTTGTGTTCGGGGGGGTTGAACACACAGAGAGGGGAGGGAGAGCTGCGTGATGGATGAAATCTGAAATTGCAAACTGTGCTCAACACTGGCTGTGTGCAATGGCATGAGACTGACAAACAGCGCGAGTGCATTCAAGTGCAGCCAGCACTCCTCCAGAACAAGAAGGGGGAGAATGGATTTTGATCTGCAGCTCATGAATTTACACCGACGGAGTCTTGTTTGTTTGTTGTCGTCCGCTAGTCATCCAGCAGCCTTCTGTTGGAAGCCGCGGCTGCCAGAAACAAACAGTTCGTTAGGCTGTTTGATGTCATACATGCAGGTTAATTTATTATGTTGCTTTTGCAAATTGTAGTTTAGTGGGAGCCTCACAAGTGTCTCATTTTCAGGTATCCTGGGGAGCGACTACATCAACGCCAACTACATTGATGGCTACAGGAAGCAGAATGCCTACATTGCTACACAGGGACCGCTGGCGGAGACGTTCGGGGACTTTTGGAGGATGGTGTGGGAGCAGCGAGCTGCCTCTGTCGTCATGATGACGCGCCTTGAGGAGAAGTCACGGGTAGGAGTCCAGTCACCTTCTGACGCCGTTTATATGTCTCACTTTTGTATTTTTTATGATATTAGAATTTTGCTGAAAGAATTTGATAAAACTGGCTCAGATTTTTGAAGGGTGGTTGTATGAGATACTTGATGTTTTAAAGGGTTAATTCAGATTCACATCATAACACAAGCTAACCAACTGGTCAAAGCAGCGACGGACCAGCTGCTCTTCAATCAATCAATCAGATTCTATTTATAAGAAATCATATGCAATTCAAAGTGCTTTACAGTGTGATTGAAGAAACAAAAACAAGAACAACATATGAAATTAACAAAATGGATCTTAAAAAATGGATCTCAAAAATAATTAGATTAAATTAAAAGACTAAAAACAGTAAAAAAAAAAAAAAAAAAAAAAAAAGGAAATTTTGATAGAAAGACACTACACAAAAGCTTGTTTAAAAATATAGGTTTTTAGTTTAAAGTTTTTAGCTTTTATCTTTTTGCTGCTCATCCACAGGTAATACATTAATTTGCTTCCGTTTTGGTACATCCTCCACTTCTCCAAACTGAGGACATACCGAACATCATCTACTATAGTGTAGTACTGTAGTATGCATTGACTATTGATAGGTATAATACTACAGTACAACCCACTTAAAAAAATCTGAACTATCCCTTTAAGAGTAGATCGTTGAAAAACTGTAATTTTTGTAATAACGGTGATATTCCTTTATCTGTATAGATAAAGTGTGACCAGTACTGGCCAAGTCGCGGCACAGAGACGTACGGGATGATCCAGGTCACCCTGCTGGACACAATGGAGCTTGCCACGTTTTGTGTCCGCACTCTTTCCCTGCATAAGGTAAATAAAGCCCCTCTTTTTCCTCGCTGCCTCTCTGTCTGTATCCACCCCTTGACTCACCGCTCTGCCCTTTCCTGTGGAAATTACTGTCATATCCAGTGAAAACCACTTTGATCTCTCCGGTTTACTGTTAGGAACCAACTGGAGTAATCATGAATTTCCTCCGTCACTGAACGAGTATCGCATGTGGACACACGGAGCAGAATAGATTAGTCTGGGCTTCACAGAGTGTTCAAACCAGGCCAACCTCCCTGTGTCAGGCGCTGAGATTTGATCACTGTTGGAAGCGGAGCACTTTCTTATAGCACAGGGCTAATCTAGGAGTGCCAGACTAGCGTGTCTCCGTGGCCTACTTACAAACACAGAAACTAGGCCAACTGTAGCTTCCAAGTGTAGCAGCGCTTCTCAAAATTTTGGTTGATGTGTTGTGAAATGCCAAGTTAGGAGATCCGTCATACAGTGGAGAAAAATGCACATGAAATATTTAGCAGCCTTAGTATTAGTCCTGTATTTTGTGTAGAGTGTGCATAATGTAGAAATATTTGGGGTATTTGTTTTCTTTCGACGATATGAAGTTTTTCCTGTAACAGATACAATATGTCAAGGATTCCTGTACTATGAACCTTTCTGGAATTATTGAAGATAGTTAGTAATATGTCAGTAATGCAGTAAAACAACTGGCAAATATGTCAGTTACCTTTAAATACTTATAATTCAGTCATGCAAAAGGATGAAGGTTACACGTGTATATGCACAGACAGTTATGACCTTTTTTTTTGCCTCTCCCTGATATCAGAGTGGCAGCAGTGAACGGCGAGAGGTGCGTCAGTTCCAGTTTACAGCCTGGCCCGATCACGGCGTGCCAGAGTATCCCACCCCATTCCTTAACTTCCTCCGCAGGGTCAAAGCCTGCAACCCTCCTGACGCTGGACCTATTATCGCTCACTGCAGGTACAGTACACACAGCCAGGCTTGTCATTTTGGGGACTGTGGTTATTTAATTCCTTGACAAAAGTTAGATGATGAGATTGAAACCGCTTTTATGACTGTTCTGTAAATATGAAGCTACGGAGAGGTCACATTTAGCTTAGCATAAGGACTGTAGACAGTTGTTTGTTTTATCAGTTCAAAAACCAAAGTTGTGGTTTTAACAGGGATCACTTGGGGAGGCTGTTTTTTGACCAGGTGCTTAAACTTCCTGGAGTCTCCATTGGTTGCTAGGAAACCTCATGGTGATGACACAACTCCATGAAGTGTCAGCAGCCAAGAAATAGCCCAGTACAAAGTCCCTGGATAACCATAACTTGTTTTTATGCCTTAATACTGGTGACAGCCATAGAAGGACGCAATATGTTTGTAGGGTTGTCCGTCCAAAATTTGGTGGTCAAAGTTCACCTTACGAAACACTTTACTGTCCATAACTCAAGAATCCATCCATTAATTAGGACTAAATTTCACACATATATCTGGCATGAATCATCCACATTTTGCCAGAAAATACACTTAATACTTTTTATTAAATTCTTCCAGAGTCTTCACTAAATACATTATTGAGTCTGGACAGACATGGACGACATCTGCAACTTGACTGGTTGGCAGAGGCTTCTTAGCTGTTCATTGACATCAAAACGTCATCATGTTAATGTCTACACAATATGAAATTCTAATGTCAATCGAGATTTAAAATATTGCCAACACAATATTCATTTCAACCAGAAGTTAAAGTCTGTCTGACGTAAGAGTCAAAATGTCATTTTGACATCTGATGTCAGCTGGGATACAACCATGAGGCAGTAATTCTAGTATCATTATGTTTTTTGCCTGGATTAAAAAAGAAAACAAGACAAAACATGTTGATAAGTGATCTTTATAGGAGCTGGCAGGCAGATTTTTTAATCTTTTGTTACTGGTCTGTATGCTAAGCTAAGGTGAGCTAACTGGCTGGTGGCTTTAGCTTTATATTTGACAGACATGAGAGCGTTATCAATCTTCTCATCTAACAGCAGCAAAAAGAGCTAAAAGCCCATTTCCCGTAATGTTAGTCCACTGACATCCCACTTATTCCTCTCCCTCTATCAGTGCTGGTGTTGGTCGCACCGGCTGTTTCATTGTCATCGATGCCATGCTGGAGCGCATTCGACATGAGCGCACAGTGGACATCTATGGTCACGTGACCCTGATGCGCTCACAGAGGAACTACATGGTGCAGACGGAGGACCAATACAGCTTCATTCACGAGGCTTTGCTGGAGGCCGTGGCCTGCGGGAACACCGAGGTGGCCGCCAGGAGTTTGTACTCGTACATGCAGAAGCTGTCCAAGTTGGAGACTGGGGAGCACATCACCGGCATGGAGCTGGAATTCAAGGTAGAGGGCAGGGGAAAGATTTTAGATTTAATATTCTGCCTCGCGTATTCTGAGATTTTGTCTGAAAAGAGGAATAGAAAAGTGGTTTAGATAGTTTTGGTTCTTAAAACAAAGCCATCCACTCATAATTCATCATTACACATTGCATGAGAGTGTCTGAGTGGTGAGCAGTTCTGCAGGAGATTGATTTTCCTTTTCTAAAGTTAATTTTCTTGAATAATATTTAGAGCCTTGAAGATGTAAAAGTAAAAAAACATTTTTTTGTGAAACAAAAAAAAGAACACTTTTTCTACTCTCCAATCCTGTTATCTCACATTCACTCAGATTTGTTTTGCAACCACTAGTTTTAATTTTTAAAGCCACTAGAATACAGTGGCTTTGAACATTAGCTAACCAGGCAATTAACCCTGAATTAGTCTTGTAAACCAAATCACTTTTGGTTTGCTAGATAATATTGTTTAAAGGGACTCACTGCAGATGAAAATATGCACCTTTTTAATGCACCGGTTAATTTTGAAAATTTTCGCTATTTTTCCAACAAAACCTGTCGTCTTTCAGTCTAGTTGAGAGAGAAATATTATACCTAAACACATTTAGGTCACAGAATTGAAGATACCCAGTGCACACTTTTTTTTGACAGCTTACATTAACTCGTTGAAACCTGAGCAAATTGGTCTGATTTCTATCCAAACCAGGGAAATATGTGACATATATATATATACATACATATAGATAGATAGATAGATAGATAAATATTGAAACTTTCCTGTATTTAAATGTAGTACTTTATCATTTTTCTTTAAAAAATGATTTTTCTAGAAAATTCTTCTTACTTAAACCAGACTTGTTATCCCTATGTGAAGGTTTTAACAGAGGGGTTTGTTCATAAATCATTCATAACCTGTTTCATAAAACATTTCATTTGTCAAAGCTTGGCAAAAAAATATTTTTCATGGCTGTTTAGTGTTTTCTGATTTATGGAGTGTTAAAAAGTGATATTTGAAATTTCCGCTGTAAAACATTTAATTCTTAATATCTCAAGAAAATTAAACAAATAAAAAATGAACCTGGCTTTATCCAGTGTTCAGATTTCTGTTCTGGGAATTTTTGCATATCAGGGCATATGTAATAAGATAACAATTAATAACCACATTTAAATATAAAATTTCGGAAAACTTATAATACAGAAGATAATTGTCTTGTCATGTAGTTAACCGACCGGGGAAGTTTCATGGTGATATCCGTTTATTAACCTTTGGTGTCTCTCCTTAATCTTCACATATTCCCTTTTCCTCTCTCCACACAGCGACTGGCTAACACCAAAGCCCACACATCCCGGTTTGTCACAGCCAACCTGCCTTGCAACAAATTCAAGAACCGACTGGTCAACATCATGCCCTATGAAACCACCCGCGTCTGCCTCCAGCCAATCAGAGGCTTGGAGGGCTCCGACTACATCAACGCCAGTTACATAGACGGATATAGGTATGTTCCCGACCCCGTAAACGCTAATATGACCTGATCCCCTTGTCCTCCTATGAAGTCCTTCTGAGTGAATGGATTGGATGGGTTTTCACCACAGTGCTCCCACCTGTCACCTCCTGTCAAATCTGTCGTTACTGTATACATGTTACCGCTATTCGTCTCGCTGCACGGCACTCGCTTCGGTCACAGCGCTTCTGATGATTCAGGCATTCAGAGTGGTTGTACACACATGTTTTGACTGTTCCCCTTCTTGCCTGAAGCTTGACCCGCTTTTCAGTCTGATGTTTGACAGAGGGAGAAACAGGGAGGATGATGGGAGGAGGTGGCTTCTAAAAGGAATACTTCGCTGAATTTCAACCAGTGTTGTGTAATAACGAGAGTAATTGCTGTAAATGAACTGTGGCAGTCTTGACAGCACCCAGATCTCCCTGCTAATCTTTTAGCTCTCGGCCTGTTGCTCGAACTACACAGAGAGAGCTTCTATACACGAAAAGTATAGAAGCTCTCTCGCTAACGCTGCCGAAACTCTGATCAAACTGTAACGCTAAGCAGTGTTGCTGAAATATACACCAAAATTCTGTTACTGCATTTCCTATTTCTCGCCTAAAATGTCTTCAGTAGCATGTTTCAGTACACTGTTTGCCTGTAACAGGAGAGTTTGTGAATAAAAAGTGGGCACCATACTATTTCCTTTTTTGTGAAATACATATGCTGCAAAAAATTAGATTAAATGGTAAAACAAAGCAGTGCTGATCAAATATACACTAAGATTCTCTCACTGTATTGCCATTTTCAAAGCCAAAGGTTTTCAGAAATATATTTTAGTGCACTGTTTGGCTGTAATATGAGAATTTGAGAATAGATAGTGTGTACCATACTGTTTCCTGTATTGTTGAAATGGAGGTCAAAAATACTGAGATCAAACGGTAAAACTAAGCAGTGCTGATCAAATATAAACTAAGATCCTGTCAGTGTATCGCCATTTTCTCACCCAGAATGTCTTCAGAAACATATTTAAGTGCACTGTTTGGCTGTAATATGAGAATTTGTGAACATGAAGTGGGCGCCAAAACAGGCTGCAAAAAGAAATTTTAGTCTACCATTTAGCTGTTATTCGAGATCCTTTGTTATCACCCGGCTGCCATATTGTTTCCTGTGTCAAAATGGACAAGCTTGCATTACTTCACCCACCAGCTGGAGCATTAATTGGTCTGGTGCGGTGCAGCACATTCTGGTAGTTGGAGGTTTTCTAACTTTTTTAAGCAAACATGAATGCCACAGTCCTTTTTGTTTGTTTTCTCATGTGTTGTCATGTAGCACCAATTCCAAAAGTCCTACTGCATAGACAGCTTAGGTTTATGAAAAGACAATCTCTTCATCAGTGAAATACTTCTTTAATATGTGTACATTTGTGTGTGTGTGTGTGTGTGTGTGTGTGTGTGTGTGTGTGTTTGTTTGTTTGTTTGTTTGTGTAGGCAGCAGAGAGGCTACATTGCCACCCAGGGTCCTCTGGCTGAGACTACAGAGGACTTCTGGAGGATGCTTTGGGAACACAACTCCACTATCGTGGTCATGCTCACCAAACTGAGAGAAATGGGACGGGTACGTATGCACACACAAAGAGCCACAAATAATAGAAAACGTCAGCCCTGTGCACTTTGTCATCAATCCTTTTTTTTCTGTTCTGCTCTCTCGTAGGAGAAGTGTCACCAGTACTGGCCTGCTGAGCGCTCAGCCAGGTACCAATACTTCGTGGTGGACCCCATGGCTGAGTACAACATGCCTCAGTACATCCTGCGGGAGTTCAAAGTTACAGATGCCAGGGTGAGTTTGTGGTGTCTGTGTGTTTAATGACTTGCTCTACTCTTGTATGTTGTATTTAAACATCAGTGTAACATTACACTCTTTGACTTTTCGGCCCCATTCCCAATTCATCAGTGCTGTTAGAAGGCAGCGATGCAAAGCATGTCCTATCGACCTGTAGTGTGTGTTGGTTAGTGTGTGTTTTGTATGTGAATGTGTGTAATACAACAAGTTAGCACTATCAGCAAGTAGCCTTTGATTACTCATTCAACCAAGCTGTCTCTGGATCACCTTGACAGTGTGTGTGTGTGTGTGTGTGTGCGTGCGCGCGTGTGCGCACATGCTCTCACGCACATGTCAGCCAGTCATAGATAACTCCAGTTAAGCCTGTCCTGCGCTGATGCCACATCGACAGATGCTCTATTGATCTCCATTAAAAGGGAGTCAGGAAGGCTGAGCAGAAGAGAAAAGATGTAATTGCCTACTGAGTGGCTGACAATAGCAGACGCACTGACGTTACAGCTTGAAGTTAACCACAGCCACTGATCCAGGGTCAGATAACAGTAATCATTAGAAGGAAAAGAAGGATATTGCCTGGCAGAATCGTACTCCTTAGTCGATATAGCAAGAGGCAGCTCTTAAAATAGTCTTTTTGAAATATTCACCTAACATAAACAATAACTACACCTTTCAAGGATAAACATCTTAATGCCTGTTGAAAAAAACATCAGACACACTCTCAGATAAACTCAGCCTGCAGGTTTTTTGGAAAATCCTTCTTCATTACTTTTTTTCTCACTCCTTCAGGATGGCCAATCACGGACAGTGCGTCAGTTCCAGTTCACTGATTGGCCAGAGCAAGGTGTGCCCAAATCTGGGGAGGGCTTCATCGATTTCATTGGCCAAGTGCACAAAACCAAGGAGCAGTTTGGCCAGGACGGACCAATCAGCGTTCACTGCAGGTAAGCAGTCGAGTTCACCATGAAACTCATGACAAAACTATTCAATGCAGGGTTCCCACGGTCATGAAATTCCTGGAAAAGTTATGAAATTAGAAAAACCTTTTTCCAGCCCTGGAAATGTTTTGGAATCAAAAGTTTTGAATATATATTGTTGAATTGTTTAAAATATGTTCAGAAATATCCCAAAACATGTCTAACTTTATACAAAAATATGTTGCGTGTGATAATCGATTAGTTCTTTAGTTAGCTAACCCCCAAAAAGGGGCGTGGCCTTGATGTTCTGCAAAGTACCCATTTTTGCTGGTCTGGTCTTTTGGCATATGAAGCTGGTTGGCAGCAGGAATGTCTAGTTTAAGTCAGTAAAGATAGCAGTTTGCTTATTCACAAATGCATGGGAAATATGTGTTTTTAGTCCTACCCCTTTAAAATACTTCAATAAAGTCACGATAATGGGGTAAAATATTATGAGCAAGTTTTAGAATACGTATGGGAACGCTGTCATTGTTAGTAGAGTGGTGAATGAGTCCTACAACCCAGAAAGGAGTTAGCATTTCAGCCCTTCTGGTTCCCTCATCTCAAAGTCAACGGGCTTTTTGAATGGGTTTTTGGTTCGATGCCTTCAATAAGGTCTGTGGTTAACACGAGTGTAAGATATTTTCACATTTAATTCTGCAACATAAAATACATCAGTAAATACAACTCTTGTAAATTTTTTAAGCTTTTATGTTACTTGTAAGTTGCTAACAAGTGGCTAAATAAAACTATAGAACGTCATCATGCCAAACATGGCGTTACAGCCTCATTGTGGTGGTGATGCTGAAGTCATGCAGCCATGGTGTAGTTAGTTTAAAGCCTTACCTTAGCTTTTACTTCTGTCAATTGCATTTAGGCGTCAAAAATCCTAAAAGTGGTGTTCATTTGAGAAGTATCATAAACATTTGTTCACCACAGAGTTGATTTTCCACAAAATCCAAAATCCAATGGAAAAATCCCATTGGCTTTTTGTCAAGGTAACCAGGGCAATGCTAACTTCATGGTTAGCCTCCAAAAAAAACATCATCCCTTCAGCACTCAGCGAAAAGTATGGTTAATTGTACAATAACTGCAGTGGGTTGGTCTGAATGTAGCATGTTGTTGTATGCACTCTGACACATTGTTAACTATATTCCAATGTTTTGCTTTATGGCTGTAGTGCTGGCGTGGGGCGGACAGGTGTCTTCATCACTCTGAGTATTGTCCTGGAGAGGATGCGTTACGAAGGGGCGGTGGACATCTTTCAGACTGTCAAAATGCTGCGCACACAGAGACCCGCCATGGTGCAGACTGAGGTAAACACTGAACAGCATGTGGGACTTACCGACTCATTAAGCAGGGCAGAGACACAAGCAAAGCACTGAGCACACTAATGGTACTGCTTAAAGGGATAGTTCACCCCAAAAGCCGTAGCTGTAGTGCTTTTTTATCAGTCTAGTTTGTTTTGGTGTGAACTGATAAGCGTTGGAGAGTCAGCTCAGCTTGTGGTGCAATAATTCTTACCAGAAATTATAATCCAGTTACTTAAGATAATCCACAGACAGCTTCATGTAGGAACTATTTTCTTTGTAACGAACTGCACTCACCGTGTCACCTTGCAGAAAGAAGCGTGCATCTACTCCTGGACAAGAGGCTCATGCTCATAACAGCGCAAGATGTAAACATTAATGCTGTCTAGCTGATATGTTAACTAGCTCAGTAGTGCAAGGTGAGCTAGCAGTAGATTCTCGCTTCCTTTTGCACAGTGATACGGTTTGTGGGTATAGTTTGGTGGAAAGTTCATGCATGAAACTGCTCACTGCATGGTCTGGTGTAATGATTTCTGAAAAGAGACATTACTGTTGGGTGCCATCTAGTTCCAGGAATGTAAGAGAACGAGAGTGACATCTCGTTGAATAAACTATATTATCCCTAATATACTTTAAGAGGCACGAAACCTGCACTGTACAGCTTCAAAAACTCCCAAAACATCAGTAGCTTTTAAACTTTGGCCTTCTGTGTGGGGCATATTTTTTTCCGATTGTGTTTAGTCATGTCTCAGAATACTATACTTAATTTACTGAGCATGTCTTGATATCATTTTTGGTATTTGACTTACTTGAATCTCGGCATGTTTTCACAAATGTTGATGTTGTTAATTAGCGAAGAGGGAAAAAAAATGTGGAAGTGTGATTTAAGTCTGCAAATACAAATTTTACAAAGAACACTTAATCCTTAAGTTAATTTGAAAAATGAGAAATCACCAAACTGAGAGATTAGGTAGATAGATTTGACAGTCAGACTTTCCAATAAACAGTAAAGTCAGGATTTTAGTAAATCCTCTGTAACAATAGCAGTGTCGTGAGCCTTGTTAAAAAATGACACTGGATAGGTGCTGTGAGCCCCTGTCTGTTTGCAGTAATGATTTTTCACTCTGTCCGTGCCCTCCGTTTTTCCGCAGGATGAATACCAGTTCTGCTACCAGGCCGCTCTGGAGTACCTGGGTAGCTTTGACCACTATGCAACGTAAGTGAAGAGACGACCACCCATCCATCTTTCCGCTTCGAGGTCCACAAACAAAACCCACGAGAGAAACAACAGAAAGACGGCCTGAAATAAAATGAACATTGAACCTTTTTTTCCGGGAGCGAGACTCAAAGATGAATTCTACACCAACAAGGACAAAAAGCAACAACAAAAACAGCAACAACAACTCTGTGTCTGACAGCACCCACACTCATCAGGGGTCTCCCTGAGGAGCTGCTGGGTGCGGAGACTATCCATGTGTAATCCATATACTTACCTCAGTGTTCCAGTGTGAAGGACGTATAATACATGTGTGTTGTGGTCAGCTATCTCCAATATGAACCAGTGAAATACAAACAGCTTCTGAACAGGAATTATGATACTATATGTGTATAAAAAAAAAAACATACAAACAAAAAAAACCACACAAAGAGCCTGGATATTTGCTGCACCCTAAATGGGCTTTTTATCCTCAACTTTGTATCTATTGGTTTGGTGTACTAAGGGGTTACAAAGTGCAAAGGTGAACATTTCTATGTGTCTGTGAGTCTATTTCAAAGGTGTCTACTGCTGCCGCAGGTAGCTTTGATTATTGTTTAAAGCAGATGACGAGGTTATGCCTCAGAGGAAGCCTACTGTAGGGACTCACCCTGAGGACTGTTGGAGAAGCATGTGGATTTTCATTTACCTGACGCACAGTGCCAAGAGAAACCGTGCAGCGTGAACTTGAACTGTGGCCTACAAGAAGAGATGGCTCCCTCTTTTATCCAGCATAAAGTCAGACTAGAGACCAGCGGCCAAGGATCAGTTCAGTTCACGCTCCCCAAATCGCGTCCTCACTGAGGCCTCAAAACAAGCGATTAGAGCCCGTCATATCCTCATCTGGGCTGAGATGTTGCATTCTTCGTTAAACAAAACTTGCTTGCTAGTTGCTGTAGACCTTTTTCGTCCTCATCCTCCCCTTGACGTCAGCCCCGTTGTGTCAGTCCAGCAGTGGCTTATTGAAAGAGATCCTTACAAAAAAGCTTCAATCCCGTCACAACATCCCATTTCTGCAGATTATTTGTGTGTTTCTACTGTACGTCTTTGCCTTACGCCGACTTACTTCTTGTGTTGAAACATGCTGCTTAATGTTCATGCGTTGTGTGCTAAAATTTTATTGTCATAAAGTATCTTAAACCGAGGATGAAAGTTGTTCCCCGATCATCTTCCTCCTCTGAAGCTTACCTACTTGAATTGCACGACTTTGCAGTTAAATCAGTCTGGTGTTTTACTATTTAAGGCAGTGAAAGATAATGAGAGAAACCCCCCCCCCAAAAAAAGCATTCAGCGCGACTCACGTTCAACAGTCCTCTCCCCTGCACCTGACTAGCCCACCTCCATCCATTCAAATTCTCTCTGTTCCTAAATCACACTGTACAGAACATCCCAACTTAACCAAAATGATGTTTTCCCCCTTCTGTCCTCTCCAGTTCAACTGCACAAGTCTGTGATATCGATATATATCTTTTCTTGATTTGACATATAATCATAATTGGTCCCACGTGGTGATTGACGAGCACAGCGATGTTCCAGTGTATCAGACATCTCGGGCGATTTCACCGATTTTGTACATAAAGTCTATCATTGGAGTCCTATACAGTACAGTTACATACGTCTGAGCACAAGATATAACGTGGGATTGGATGTGATGTAGTTCTTATTGTCGCAAAAAAAAAAGCCTTATTGTTATCGTTCACTTTGTCATATTTATTTCATATGATTTTTTAAGATATTTATTATTCTATTTTGTTACTTTTTATGTTTGTTTTTAATCTATTTATTTGGGATATCTAGCAACTATAACCAATAAGATGTTTCTTTGGCGAGCCAATGTTAAAGTATGATATTGTCACTGTTTGTTTTTATTTTATTTTAATTTTTAATGGTCAGTTTTGGTGCTTTTTTATTTGCTTTATTATTATAAAGTATGCCCTCTGTGTAGGGTACTATTTGATACTGATTACTGATGTCCGACTAGTTAGCTAGAGATGTACGTTAGAGGCAGACCTAGTTTACAGTGATGCCCTCTTGATGCCCTCCCCCACTCGACCTCCATAGCAACAGCCGTGGTGTGATCGTAGCAACAGAGGTATGGTCCGCCCTACCGTGATAGGTTTAAGGGCATCAGAGAAATTAGATATATAGCGCAGACTTGTTGGTGAAAACCTCGGACAAGCTGTTTAGTTTGCAGGAAAGCACATGGTAGCAAGTGTATTTTTGACAGAGAATGGGTTAAGAAATGGCCCAGCTACACACACACACACACACACACACACGCTCAAAAGTTATTGTTTATACCTGAAATTATTCTGATATGAAATTTATGTGTGGTCCAGAAGTCTTGACAGTGTGTGACATATATGAAATATGTTATTCCTTCGATTTCTAATGATTATTGTGTCAAGAGAAATATTAAAAAGGCGCACACACGAAGCATAATATGAAATGTGTTGAGGGCAAGCTCTGACGATGCCATCCCCCTCACTTATGTACCTGTTCTTTCCTTTCAAACCATGGATGTAGATATTGTATCTTGACTTTGTATTAAAAGCAGGATGATTGGATATACAGCACAATGAGCTGTTTGTTTCCTGTGGGGTTCTTTGTTTGTTATTCAGTCCTCGTCCACTAGATGGGACCAAAGAGACTCTTCATTTAAATACACTCCTGTCACTGCGCCCAGCTTTTACTAAAAGCACTGCACACAAAATTACTGCTACAACATGTTTGGAAAGTGGATTCAACTTTTGGCTTGTTTTCTGCAACCAGAGTGTACAAACAGTTTTAAGCCTTTTGGAGGCACAAATTAAAGTTGTATTCAGTTTGACTGTAACAGTAGGAAAAAGGCAGGATAATTTATAGTTCATGTCACATTTATTTGTTAGAAATGGGAAAGATTAACGGTCTACTATGCAGAATCCCCCACCCAAAAAAAAAAAAAAACAAACACTTTGTGTCATACAAAGGTAATCCCTCACAGTGGATCTCTTTCACAGCAGACAAGACTGGTCATAGTAGGAAAAGCACAGGTGTATTCAGTAACATTAACGATGGCTCAGTTCCATCAACAGTCCCAGTAAGATATTTAAGTGAGCCAGCATGTTAAATACCAGGACCTCCCCTAACTGAAATGCAGCTATCATGAACATTATTGAATGCACCTGTGCATTTCCTATCATGACGTGTCAAAATGTCCACTGTGAAAAGAGTCTATCACTTAAGACCCGCTAGAAGCGTGCGGCAGTGGTTTTATCTATTTTCATCTTGCTTTGCTTTGTTTGCAATGTTACTGCGCAGGACGCAGGTGTCACTTTTCATAAATATAGCACCCAGGTGCAACACCATAATTAGCATGCACCTATGACAAAGCTATGAAAGACAAAAAAAACAACTTGCAAATATGGCAAAGAAGGTTGGATCTGAGGTTGGCTTTCACTGTCATTTCTCTGGGGATACTGTGTACAAACAGTGACTGCAATTTATTATACCTTTAATGACCGCTGGTAGTGTGAGGTTTGAAATACTTTACATTATTTACAATGTAAAATATATTGAACGATGGTATTTGAATGGTTGCTCTGGCAGAGCAAATATGTTCACCTCAAGTCGGATACATCTGACCTTTCATAAAAAGTGAGGTTTGCCAGTCATAGTTATGACTTGGATATTGACATGAACAAGTTGGAAACTTAATGTTAACTCTGATATGACAGTTTGCTACTACACATACTATACAGGAAATATCTCGAGGGGAAAAACATTTTGTAATTTTGAGCATTAAACTTAATTCTTGTCATATGAAATGATAGTTTGAACAAAAAAAATAATGTAAACAAATATCCTGACAGTTGAAATGGCAGTTACCACCGGCATGTTTGTGTGGTAAACATGAAGCTAGTAGCAGACCTTTAGCTTAGCTTAGCACAAAGACTTGAAGCAGGGGAACACAATTTAGCTTTGCCCAAAAGTAACAGAAACAGCTTTTTTGACAGATTAAACTGACAAAATATAGTGTGTTAATTAGTGACCTTTAGAGGTGCTTGGATTTAATTACTCTTTTACAAAGCGAGATAATTTTCCAATTTCCAGTCTTTGTGCTCGGCTAAGCTAATTGTGTAGCCGGTCAAACTTAATATTTAGCGTACAAACAGTGATATCATCCTCCTTATCCTACTTTTGGCAAGAAATAAAAAGAGAATATTTCCCAAAATGTCAAACTATTCCTTTTAGGTACACTCATGGGTTGAGGCTTTGACTAACACAGGGTTCCTACAGCTTAAAGCAAGTGAGATTTAAGCCTTAAGGTTAGGGGAGATTTATTTAATTTTTCAAATATTTATTGTATGATTATTATTATTATTATTATTATTATTATTATTATTATTCTCATTATTATTATTATTATTTCTGAGTTATCCACTATTTTGAGCTTTTGCAATGTAATGTCAGAAAAAAAAATTATCATAAAAAATCCAATCTCCAATGTCTTGGCATTTTTATGACTTTTTAAAGATTGATTTAAGACATTTTAATGCCACTGCAGGGAACAAAAAAAAAATCTGTTGTCATTTTGTCTTGTAGGGTTTTCCCTACAAGACAAAATGACAACAGATTGTCAAGCTCAAGGTGAAAATGATAGAATTAAAGATGGCTGAGTTCCATTAAGTGTCGCAATAAGTTATTCCAGTGAGCCCGCATGCACATTTTCAAGGCATCCACTTAATGGAATGCAGCCATCACCAACGACATTAAATACACCTGTGCTTTTCCTACCATGACGAGGCAAAATGTCTGCTGGAAGCGGAGTGAAACCGCTACTTTTGTGCGGAGGGAAACCGCTAGTGTAGTTTTCTTCGACGGTAAGACACAAACCACAACATATTGTTTTTACACATCAGTATTTGGACACATTAAACTGTTTCCAGTTTCCTTTGTACAAGGCTAAGCTAAGTGTCTGCTAGCACTAGCTACATATGAAGCATAGCCTCCAAACACAATGATATATCTTTACCTCCTCATATAACATTCACTTACTGCAAGAAAGAAAACTGGCATATTTCTCAAAATGTCAAACTCTCCTCACTGCTGGCAGTTTCTCCCGCAAATATACGGTGGCCGGCTGTTTTTTTTGTTTTTTTTTTGGCAACAAACCACCTGGATTTAGGGTTAAACCGTAAGCTAAAACACCTTTCTGGAAACAATTGAGGCGATAAATGAGAAGTAACCGATTCTTGTTTAATATTTTTTCAGCGCTGCTTAGTTTTACTGTTTAATCACAGTATTTTCAACCTCCGTTTTTACAGTGCTACTACTACTATACATGAAAGGATATGGTTAAACAAACAAGTCATCCGGCGGATTTGGGCTAAGAGATGAGCAGGGAGATGGATGCTAGTAAGTTTACCTCAGTTCATATACCACACTGTCACGATACAAAGCTGAAAATTGACAAAATATCCATGCAAGGTTCACTTATTCGTTAAGTTTTAAGAGCTTTGAACAAGATAAAAACAAGTCATTAAAATTTAATGAAATTTAATTACAATTTTGAAATCTATTTTAACACAGTCCCCAAAACAAACAGCTGAAATTAGGTTTGAGTCTGATGAATTTGGAAAAGCAGCAGGCGAGTGGGGGAAGATTTTTTTTTTGTATTATGAGTCCTTGAAAAATCATTAATAAAGTTTTGAAATGTCTGTGAAAATGTTTGAGGACCCTGTAAACAATAAAGGACCTGGAAAATTAAAGACTACTTTCAGTTATCCAATAAACAATGTAAGATATTTCTTTACATCTTTCATTTTCCTTTTTCTCTGCCCTCTCTTTTATTCAGTAACATTCTTTAGGACAACTAGCTTATGATGAGGAGGTGAAGAGGAATGTTGTTTGATAGTGTGTGTTTTCAGCACAGTGGGGCACACACCCTGGCATGAGGAGATGTAATCGGCCACAATTTACTTTGAAACTCACTAAATAGATCTGATCTCAGAATATCTCTACACGTGTTCAACTTCTCAGTACCACACGCAAGGTGTCCTTTGCTGGTGTAAAGTTCACATACAGCAGCAGCGTCCTTATTGTGTCTCACTGTGATTTGTGCGTTGATATGGGTGGAGAGTGACTAACCTTTTACCTGCTACTTCCTTGAAATCTCTTAGAAAGGAAGAAGAAACGAAAGAGTGTGTATGGCATGTATTGTTCTGTCCATCACAGGACAATTCATTTGTGGTTATTTGAATACTGTTGTGCAGTATTTCCTTCTAGAGATGTGTTGAGACAGGCCCCGTAACTTTACACCTAAGAATACGTTTTTGTGCAGGTAGCTGTGTAGTTTTCTTCAAGCCTCACATGGTGACAATTCATACCCCGCACAATGAAGTCACGAAGGCCAATGTGACCCTGAGCTTCGTTGCTCCAAGCAAACGCCTACTGAGCACAATAGATAATGTTTATCAGAAAATGCTGGCATCAGTGTGGGTTGTGCAGCGCAGTATGTGCATTTAATTCTTCCATTTAATTCAATACAGAAATCAACCCTGGAGGACTGATAATAATTCTGCAGGCCTATTATATATAGATGATAAAACTTTATTATACAAAATGTTCCTGAGGTCATATACAGTTTTTCTGAATAGTTTCTTATTGTGAATTTTTATATTGCTCCAGCAGAACCTGCAAAAATACAACAATTCTTCACATAGATTTCAAATCATACTTGTGATAACACATGCCGGTGTTACACTTGGCACAATGTTTGAACTAAAACTTTAATTATGGCGTAACATACCACCATTCAAAATGCTAAACTCATCATGATTGGCAACGCTGACTGCACAGTGGTTACTAAATCCTTCACTTCAAATCAGAATACATTGACAAAGGTCAGCACAGCGCTCTGAGCTGCGTACAGAGACAGAGGCGGAGGCGGAGGAGAGGTTAGGGTAAGAGGGGGGAGAGTGAACAGAGACAACATCTGGAATGACACCATGAAATCATATGATCACCCGTGGTTTGACAGAGCCAGCAGCTGCATGAGGAAAATTGCCCAACTGGATTATCCTCTATGTACTTCAAAATGAAAATGACCTCTGACATGACAGCGAAGTGCGATATGTAATGTGGGTGGGAATCATTAGAGGCCCCACAATACAATATTATCACATTATTACTTCTTTCAAAAACAGTGGAAAAAAGGCAATGAGCAACATGGGAAGAAATGTTCTATAACACTGCAAGAAATTAGTAGATTAAGAAAAAAAATGATTTAAATGGGGGGAGGGTGATGTTTATTTCAGTAATCTGTGTCTGGTAGAACTAAAAAAAAGCAACTGATCATGGTATTCTAGTAGGCAGCCAAAAGTTCTGTATTTGCAATATTTTGTATATATGTCAAATAATTATTCTTAATTCTTGTACTATACGCTTGTAAATTTCTTAGGTTGTTTCTTCATTTCTTCTTTTTTTGCTCATTGCCATTTTCCCATGCTTTTGAAAAGAAATCAAGCCGATTTGCCCAGGTTTCAAAGGATTAATGCATTAAGTTTTTCATTATTATTATCATGGATATAACTACCGCAGACCCACATGGGTTTACACAACACCATAAATAAATATAAGTCAGAATCTTCCGATCTTCATTGTCATTGAAACAAAATTCATAAATCCTGACAATAACATTTTATTATGTAGCAGTAGAGAATCAGAATAATTACTAAATGGTCCATTTTGTCTCTCTTTTCAAGCTTTTGAGAAACAGAACAATCATTTGGTTTTATCATCTGCGCATCAAAATATTGGAGGGTTTTGTCGAGCCATTTCAAGGAAAATCATAGATTGTGCAGTACAAAAGAAAATGAAACTCACTTTCTACTTCACCCAAATCCCACCGCTGACTCAATCTGTTTCCTCCTCAGAACTGAAGATGTGGAGGTCAAAGGGGCAGAGACCTGGTCGAGAGGTAATCGCTCACAATATTGGAAGTCTGAGCTCATGTTCGGCGGCAGCCAAACTCAGACGTATTTTCTCTTGTATTTGCTGCATTTCTGTTCTCTCTGTTTGGCAGATGGTGTGCTGGTTTTTTTACACTACATGTGCATGAGCCATGAGTGGAAAAATAAAGAATGTAGCTCAAGTAATATCCACAAACCCATACGTCCTTTTAAAAATTATTATAGATTCTTAAAGGGACAGTTCAACCCAACTTCAAAATTACATATTCTTCCTCTTACCTGTAGTGATATTTATCAGCGTAGATTGTTTTGGTGTGAGTTGCTGAGTGTCGGAAATATCGTCCGTAGAGATGTTTGCCATCTTTTGATTATAATGGAATAACAGCAATGTCTCTCAAAGTCCAGTTTCGTGTAGAAATTCTATACTTTTTACTGAACTTTTTAGCGTCACAACCCCCACAAAATGACTTGTTTAATTATCAGGATTTGATCCATTTGGTCCACTAACGTATCAAAAGTCTGGAAGAGCAGCATGATGAAATAATTTGATTAAAATTCAGGTTAGCAGAGCGCTAAACTGGAAGTTATCCATTCGGCAGCACTCAGTGCAGAAGTTGTTTCGATCGTCTGGTTAATTTTTATACTCCGCAGTTAAACATTTTAGCTTTCATGTGACACTGAGCAACTCTCATAGGAATATACTTTTTTGTATCCTGTTCTTTAAATACATCCATGCATTCAATGTTTACGTCTTGTGCAGATGTGAGCCTCTTGTCCATGAGAAGAAGTATGCTTCCCTCTGCGCGGTGATACAGTTGGCAAGCGTGTGTGTGTGTGTGTATTTTTAATTGTGGTGTGAACTGTCCTTTTAATAACTTTAAGAAATAAAAGTAAAACATTTGGAATGTAATGTTTGTTGATAAATGGAGCTTCACATTTTAACATTTAGGTAAAAAAAATGAACATTAGTGTGAATTATTTTTTAAACTATTGTGTCATGTCCTGTGTTTGCTGCATGCCAGCAGCCATTCCCTGATCTCTATCTGTGCAGGCTGAGCAGGTTACATGGTGTGACTGTGGTGACGACTGTCTCTGCATACCTGTGTCACACTGTGTGCATGTGCTTATAGGCGTGTGTGTGTGTGTCTGTGTGTCAAAAGGTCCTGGTAGGTCATACCACCCATAGCTACTGTTGCCACAAGGTGCAGGAGCTGTGCACAATGTGTGGCCTTTCCACCTGCCTTCACTGATAAGTCTGAGTGAAGAGCCCCACCCCTCGCAGCTGATTGGTTTATTTAACAATAAGAAGCCAATCCTAAAAAATAGGCGGTCATGCAGTTTTGTTTTTTACCTGCCTCTCACTGCTTCACAGTTACTTCCAGGACACAAAGCCAAAGCGTCGCATGCGAGGTGTTTCAATGAGTGTGTAAACTTGAGTTAATGATATAGGCTTTCACCGCATGTGTGAAAGTGTGTGAGTGTGTGCATGTGTGTGAGTTGGAAGTATTTGTTTTCCATCATGAGTCTGAAATGCAGGAGATTCTCACTGGACAGCAGTGTGTGAGTATGAATATTTAATGTGTTGTTTTTCTTTCTCCGTACCTTCCACATCCTTCATCTTTCACGGCTGATGAACGGTGAACATGGGTACGTCACTCTAAGCATCAGGTGCGCTCGACACTCTTGTTATGTATCCAGTGTTTTCAGCTGCCGGTTTACAAAAGTGAAACTGCTCTCCAGAGATCCCTGCTGTTGCCCAGAGACTGCTGACTAACCATGGGTTTAATAAGCTGACAGCTACCCAGAGCAGAGGGAGAAAATCAACACAGTTGGTATTCAAAGAGGTCCCTCAAGGAGCTTGGAGCTAGTTCAAAGGAATACCTCTCCACCAAAATTATCATGTGTGTATCAGTTACTCACCCCTTGTTACCCAGGAGAAGAAAGTTGTGAAGAAAGTTGAAGAAAGTGAAGAAAAGTTTTCCTTGCATGCCTCCATGGTAACCAAGAATCCCCAAACTGAGAAAGTTCTTGATAAATTGGAGTGAAAAGGGGTCTGCTTTTGACAACAGCAAAACTATATCAAAACATGGGCTTACAAATTCTCACACAATCTGTGCAGTATAATCCAAGTCTCATTTATCCAGTCGTACGATCAATGCTTCCTAAACACATGCGTTCTCCATAAAACATCACTATTGGAAACACTCGCACATAAACATTGTTTTCACCTGGAAAAAACGCTTGCATGTTAGTGATGGGGCTTTCACATGCTTCTCAGAGATTCAGTCTTCCTCGTGTTCATGAGCTTTAAGTTGTAATATGGAAACAACATGGATGCTACAAAAATGTATTTTATTACTCAGAGCGTTTAAATAATACATTGATAACAAAAAGCAAGGAAAACCAATCAGGTGAGTCATGAAATATGATCAAGAATTCATTTCTCACACTACTCCCACAATGCATTAATGCAGCACAAGGATGTAGAGGTAGAAAATGTGCAAATCCTCAGACAGCAATGGAATGACCCAGCCTGCTCTCCCTCACGTTGGCTTGTACTTGTTGCTTTCGTTGGTTGGAGAGGTTAAAGTTAAGGCAAGAGGAGTGGGACTGGTTAGGGTGAGGGTAAGAATGTCAGGTTAAGCCAATCAGAGGCAGAGTTAGAGACACGTGAGACTGACAGCAGGACACCTGAGACTGTTTACATCAAAGTGTTTTTAGATGGTAAAGTTTTAGCAAAAAATGCATGTCTGAACATACGACTGGATAAGTGAGACTTGGATCGTACTGCATGAGTTGTGTGATTTTGTAAACAGATGTTGTGATGTGGTTTGGCTTTTGTTAAATGCAGACCCCTTTTACTTCAATTCATTAACAGTTTTTTCCGGTTTTGTATTCTTCGTTTACAATGGGAGCATGCGAGAAAAAACATTTTCTTCACAAATTCAGTCTAACATGCAAACTGATACACAAATTAGAATTTTGTGGGTGAGGTATCACTTTAACTCCTCTCATATAACGGACTGAAAAAGATAGATCAGATTCACAAACAAACAACAACAGTATTCCTCCACATATGTTTTCTTCAGTCAATACTGTTGTTGACACTCTGTTGATGTTACACTATGTAAGAAATTCTCTGTTGTGAATGAACTGCATTAATCTCTGTGGAAAATCAGACTTCACCTGATGTAAACAATGGAAAGAGAAGATAATGAAATGTTTACCATCAGCACGCAGGAGTTGTTTTTCTCCACTGTGAGAATTCTGTAAATCCAACACATTTACTGACGTTCCCACCAGCAAGAAATCCATTTGTCTTTTTGTGTTTTTTCTTCACGTTGTTCTACATCTGTTCCACCTGTGTGTGCCACACTGAAGCTGAATCATCAGTCTGACATTTGTCTCGTGCTCTCTTGGGACAGCTGTCTGGACGGAGTCGGAGTCCTTGGTGGAAGAAGAGGCAGCAGCAGGTTTAGCATTAAGAAATCTAGACAGAGCCAGAGTCTGGACGATGCCCGGCTGGAGATCCAGGCTCTAAATCAAAGCCTTAACTCCAACATTTCCCTCAGGTACACACTGCCTTCAACACCACACTGGGATTGAGATAGAAAGAAAAATGTAATCTTGAACCGAGGAAATTCCAGATATGTTATCTCATTTGTGTTAGTGTGGTGTGTTTGTCCTGCTTGTGTCCTCAGGAGGCAGACAATAGCAGAGGAGAGGAGCGAGCGATCAGACGGGCTCGTCAACAGTGGTGTAAGTCCGCTTCACATCATGCTGCTACTTCCTGTCCCTCGCATGATCCATAATTTATCACACTTTCTTTGCAGCACAAGGAGGAGGTGTGAGATCAGGATGTGAAAACAATGTAAACAGTATGAAGTTCTCTCGTTGTGGTGAAGCTACAGAGAATTATCACCTGAATCTGCAGCTCCCCTTGGCTTTTCAGAGGAGTGCAGTTTCAGGTGTTTGTTTAGCTGTTTGGCCCACTTTATTGTTTTGTTTCACTCTCCCTGCTCATATACAGAGAGGGAAAAAAAACCTCAAACCCACTTTACTTTACCTGCTCATCACCAAACTGCAGACAGACACAGTTAGCAGCAGCTATAGTGGAGGATTTACCAGCTAAAGAGCCACATCTTTCTCTCAGGAGTCAGTAGAGACTCAGTAGAAACATCAGGGGGACACAAACAGAACTCTAAATTAATGAAAATGTTGCTAGATATGTAAAATAGCTTGTTTGGTATCAAGTATTGGCTTCAGAGATGGTGTATCAATGCTGTATTCACAGTTTGTTTCCGCTGCCCCCAAGTGGCCAAAAAAGCTGTTTCTATAGGTTTAAAGTCAATTATTTCAGATACCAATCACAAAAAAATTCCCAGATACATTACTCAACACACTCAACGAGAAGTAAATATGGGAGACCCAGAAACACTGACCAATCAGAGGAGATGGGGCTTTTATGGGAGGGGGGCTTAACCAAGGGACAGAGCATAGATAGCACAAGCAAAATCAAGTTTTTTGTGTTGTTTTTATTTACATTAAATCATATGAACCTGAAAATAAACACTGGTTCCCTTTGACATTATTCTTTTCCTACAGAGCTTCCAGAAACACAACAAAACCTTCCACAAACTGTTCCTTGAGATTCCTGAGGGGGAGAACCTGACACACAGTGAGCTGACAGTCTGTTACTTATTCCTTTATATTGATTATGGAAATCACATCACATTGTGAGCCTTTTCTCACTTTGCCCCTGGTTTGTGATAAAGTGCTGACTAATACGTTTGCCAAGTGGTGCACAGTGAATGAGGAGCTGAGACACTTCAGCACATGCAGGCGTGTCTCTGTTGTCTAGGTGATGCTGCTGGGGTTTCATTACAAAAAAGTAAGTGTGTGTGTGTGTGTCTCTCTCTATTGTAGCATTCACCTGTGCCCTGCAGAAGGAGGTGCTCTATCACGGAAAACTCTTTGTTTCCGAGAACTATGCGTGTTTCCACTCTTCTGTTCTGCTCAAAGACACCAAGGTAACGCGCTCAGACACATTCAGGCGACGCTCAGTTCACACTGGTGAAATTATTTAATGCTGAATTGTCGTAACAGCGGAGGCAGTTAAACCAATATGAGTTAAATTTTGTAGTAACAGTTCACTTGGGCAGAGCAGACTTTAAAGCTTACATGTCCCAGAAGTTGTAAAAGAAGCAGTCAACATTAGCATCAGCTATCCAGGGAATTCACTTTCATCTGCAGCATTTGGGCTTTTTACCCAAAATCAAAGACTTCACAGGGGGGGGATTTTTTTAACAACCCTGGATAGAAAGTAAAAATAACTAGCTGGTTCTTTACCTTGATCATCGCCGTCACATTGAGGACAAGCTAATATGACTGTGATGTCCTCTTTAAAATGGTTAAAAGGTTAAAGTTATGGCGAACAAGCCACATAAGTACCATTCAAATAAATACGTATAAAAATGAATAAATGAAAAATAATTAAATGTTAACAAAGATAGAGAGATGAATAGATATTTGCATAAATAAATGCATAATTATAAAAGATAAATGCAGAGGTTAGGACCTCCTTCCTCATTACATACAGATCTGACATTACAAAAGCTAATGATGTAGTTGTGCAAAAATGTAGACGTGAATTTAAAATATTAGTTTATGTCCTTAAACATTTATTTATGTATTTATTTGTGCATTTATTAATTTCCATTTTTATTTCAATGTTTATTTATGCATTTATTTTATTTATTCCTGTATTCATTCATACATTCATTCTTTTCTATCTTTATTTATTGATACTTAAGTCCTTTTGTGTCCACATATTGCAGGTGGTGATTCTTGCTTCCAGCGTCATGGGGGTGAAGAAACATAACTCAGCTTTATCCATGTTGTCTGTTCAAACTGCTGATGGAGAAAAGGTCAGAGTTTACACTTACTTTTTTAAATAATCATAATCAAGCTTCACTTTTCATTTCATGTATTGTTCTGTGTTATATTACTTTCCTTCTCTTTTTCTTTCTCTTTTTTTTTGATGATGTGAGCAATATAAAGACTCACATTAACATGACTGTCAATGTTTGCATTGCACACGTGCAGTTTAAATTTTAAATAGGAAGCCAAGGAAACTGAACTTGATAATAATAAACTTGAGGTTGCCAGATTAGCAACACATCACACATCTGTGGAGAATTGTTATTGTTAAACATCCTCCTCTGCTGTTGAACTCATTAACCACAAAACTCAAAACCGAAACTAAAATGAATCAAATAAAATTAATGTTATGTGTTTTTTAACCCTTTCTCCTGCTTCTTTTTCTCTGTTTAGTACACCTTTGTGTCTTTGAGGAACCGTGAGATGTGTTATAAACTCCTCCAAACGATCTGTTCACATGCACAGGTAGGTGCTCCACTAATCTCTTTGCACATGAAGTCATCAGTTCTTTAAAAAAGGGAGAATTTTAAGTTTGAACTCGTGTTTCACTCATTTTTTATTTGTCTGAAACAGAGCGTCAACAGCAGCCCTCATCTCTCCTCTGCAGAGAATGAAGCTGATCATGACTTGGTATGATTGCTGCTTGTTTAATTCAACCAAACTAGAATTTGAGAGTTTCAGGGTTATAAATGAGGGAATATGAGTGCACGATGACAGAGACTTAAACCTTCAGCTTCTCTGTCCTTGTCTGCAGGCGTCCAGTTATTCAAGTTTGGAGGACAGCGTAGATCGTGATCAGAGCAGACAGAACAGCATTTATCTTGACAACGGCTTTCCTCAGATGTCGAGTGAAGGTGAGAAACACATCGAAGAGTGAGAGAGAAGTGTGTGATGAAGTAAGCGTCACTGGTTTATATTGCGTTGTTTGGCCCTTACCTTTTTTAATTGTTACTTTAACTTTTTAATCATGTTTCTGTTCACAATAAAAATATTGAAAATGTTCTTTTTTCAGTTGGTTACTTTTTATTGCACATTTTAATCAACCTGTACTTGTTCTGCACTCGGGTAAATAAAAAATTGTTCTAGGTTGTAAAATATGTCCATATCATGATAATACTGCTATACAAAATCATACCTTATAATAAACATAATATTAGTTTGGATTATTCGTTTAAATGGAATCTCTCCATTATGTATATATTGTAAACTACGTTGATCCTCTTTTTTAAGGCTGGTATGTGTTTTTTAAGCAATTTTCTGATATTGAAAATGTTCTTAGTAGTACTACTGAATGCTATAACGCATATTTGTGCCTTTCCAGCTCCTACAAGACGCAATTCCACCCGTCAAAACAGCTCAGCAGACGAAGACGACAGAGGCGTGTGTAAGGACTTACATATAAAACTGCACATGCTGTAATAGCTACTTACGTTACTCAGAAGGTGTAGAGGAAAGTGTCATTACAGAATAACAAGGTGTTTTTTTCTCAACCAGCTGTATCGTGGATTGGGAGGATCACTGAGAGGGTCACACAGCTCTCCTTCAGAGAAATCAGGAATGTCAGGGTTCTCTTCTATTTCTTCATTACACTGTGAGTATTATTATTTCTCACAGCTGAGTACATGTATACAAGTACTGTGTTCAAGTACAATTTTGACTTTATACAATATAACGAGCATGGGGCAGTTTTTGTGCTTAATGAGTATTGTCACTTTCAAAACTTAAGCTGATAATATTTCTGTACTTTAACTTATTTTTAACAAATTTTAACGAAAGTAAAGAATCTGAACACTTCCTCCGCCACTGTCCATCTCCCTGCCGCTTTTTGCACAGGTGTGCGTGTGACATATATAGCTGTGTAAAACCTTTCAATGGAAAAATGACTGAATAGGGATAGGGAATCTTTCATAGATTTCATAGATTATTATTAGGCTGATTGTATGGTGGCGCATTTCTGCCAGAGTGATGAAAAACTGAAGTCATTTCAGTAGCAAACTGTCTCAAAATTTGACTTATTATTGTTTGTTTGTCATTATTTTGACAAAATAGCTTATCATTTGAGATATTAAATCTATACTCTGAGATACTAAGGGCCTGTGTCCAAATAACTTTTTTTTTTTTTAAGCAGAAAAGTGATGTCAGGACGCTGGGGAGCACTTCATCCCAGCGCTTTATAGAAAAGCACTCCCGCTGCTTTTTTAAAAAATAATGCACTGCGCATGGATTTTGTTCTTATGACAACAATATCTTGACATTAATGTTAGCACGGCAGCTGACCAGCAGCTAAGCTAAAGGAGCAGCGGTGACATCACCAGCGCCTTTCTTAATAGTTCAGAGATTTTCAACTCGAAGCACTCAAAGCGGCTGCTGACAAAAAGCCGATGCACTTTGAAAAAGAATCCGGGAAAGTGCTTTTTCTCTGGGTGGCCGCTTGAAGCCGCATTCTCTCTCTCCTGAATGGGGACAATCGAAAAAGGGCGCTGGCGCTGAGAAGAAAAAACAGTGTGGACACAGGCCCTAAGACATAATTTTGAGATACAAAGTCATTATTTGAGAAATCCTCTCAGTATTTTGACATACTAAGTCATTTTAGGAAGTTGCTCATCAATTTGAGATACTAACTATTTTTTTAAGATACCAAGTCATTATTTTGAGAAAGCTTGTCATTATTTTGAGTGTACTCATTCTTAGATGTCAAGTCATTATTTGGCAGAAATGGGCTTCCATACTTTGCAGATCTTTTATTCTGTGCACATTTTTGAAGCGCAGCTTTGTGTGTGAAACGTACATCTCGAGGCACATTTTGGTATGTTGACTTACTGGACTGGCTGGAAGGAAAAGAAAATGATCTAATCCTCTAGATGCGGTTATAGAAATGCTATCACACAATGTTCAGGCTTCACACTGATACAATGTACTGATATCTTATTGTCGGGACTTTACAGTATGTGCCCATCTTAGACCATCTTGTTTATTTATGTACAAAGTGAAAGAGCATCGTAGTGGGTGACAGCAAAATCTAAAGAATTCACATCATCATTTTTTTGGTTTTTAGGATGGTGTTGCTCCTGTTGGCGTCCGGGTACATCAGGCTGAGGATCCTGGCACTGGAGGAGCAGCTGACCGAGTTGACACTACATCACAGAGAGTGAGTAGACACACACATGAAAGGGAAAAGAAAGCTCTCAAGAGAAACAAATAGCGTGTGATGGCTCAAACCGGTTTTGGGGACTTTTTGAGCCATTACTCTCAGACCAGATTAGACAGGAACAGACTTCAGAAGTTTCACAACAGCAATGTGGACAAAAGAAAAGTGATTAGATCAGAGTCACACCCATTAGGAAGTATGTGTTAAAAATGCTGAGATGAAGCTTTGCACCAACAACAGTGTGGAGTACTAACTCCACTTAAAGATTCAGGTTTATAGAGGTTATTTCCATAGTGTGTAATTACCAATTACTAATAAAGGGCTCCTTTCTCAGTGGTGAGACATACATATATTCAAAAGTACCAAGAAATGAAATATTTAAGTAAGTACATACTAGAAAGTTAAAACCTTAACTTTGATTTCACTACATTTGAGGGGGAGATATTGTACTTTTTAGTAAACTGCATTTTTTGAGCTGCAGTCAGTGATAGTAGAAGCATTCAGAGCCTTTACTTGAGTAAAAGTATAAATCCACACTGTAAAAAATTACTCTATTACAAGCAAAAATCCCAAATTTAAAACTGCGCATCAGTAAGGTGAGTAAGTATTATCTATGTAAAGTATTAAAAGTAAAAGCGCTTCTTGAGCAGTAAAATGTTCCCTGTCAGGGAACACAACTATGAACCTGAAAATGAGTTTAATATGATTCCTTTAACGAAAGGGTTTGTGCTTCCTCCACCACTGTCCTCTCCTCACGCTGCTTCCTCTTTTGCAGGTACGAACAGACGTAGCCAGTATCAGGAGACCGTCAAAGACAAATCCCTCTAGGAGCTCGTGCACTACTCTATTAAGATCCAGCTGTACGTTGATCCCTGTCTAGACAGACTCCCAAAAGCATCTTAGCAGCGAGACTCGGTTCATCAGACACACAGCGCGTCTTTCTGTTAAATTTCCAGTACTGTGCACAAACAAGTTCAAAACAAGATTGGTCTCCTGTGTCAGTGCTATGTCTGAGGAGGATGCAGGTCAGCATTAAGATGCTTTTGGGATGTCTGAACTCGGCCACACGCAGTGAACTACCGGATGACTGACTGCGTTGGCGGAGAACCGCCAGGACAATGTTTCTGTTCAGAGCCATGCTCCTTCTCTGCTGACAGATCAGATATTGAAGTGAGGATCTCCTGCACTGAGCCATATGGACGCAGCCTGCTGAAGCCTTGCTCACTTCCTGGCCGGTGAACAGCTGAGCTCAGCGAGCTGAGGTAACTGGAGTCTTGGCTGCATTTTCTTGGATCAACACAACCTGAGACAGTGAGAACACACACACACACACACACACACACACACACAGATTAAAATGATGACTTAATTGTTGCTTGGTTTAAAATGATTTGTATGTTGTGAAACAAGGGTTCACATTGTGTAACTGCAGGCATCTGCTGACATGTTCAAAGACTGGTAGTGACAATAATCAGCCAGCAGAGGTCAGTCACTCCCATTAAAACCTCTCTTTTTCACTCATAAAGAGAATCAGACACTGAAATGACTTCAAAATACAAATGTTACGAAACGTTTGCTGCTGCTGTTATGTCAAATTAATCCTGCTCATATGAGAATTTGTGATGTTCATGCACGTTTTGGCAACAGATCTCGATTTTACACCAATTTTCAACCATTCAAATGTCAAACATTATGTGAATTATGTTAAACCCTGTAGAGAAACACATCTGATTCTATATTATAAAGGAGTGTTAGGGCCACACTGAAGGGAAAAAAAGGAATTTGGGGCTAAATTCGTAATATTGGCACAATAAAGTCATAATATAGAGAAAAAAGTTGTAATATTATGATAAAAAGTCATGATGAGTATAAGGTTTTACAGTTTCAAGAAAAAGTCATATTACAAGAAAGCTGTAATTTAATAAGATTAAAGTAATAATATCACAAGAATTAGGTCATAATATAACAAGAAACAAGCTGTAATATATTTAGAATAAGGTCAAACTACTTCTAATACATAATATTACAAGAATTAAGTCGTGGTAATATAAGAAAAAAAAGTCATTGTACGTGACTAAACTACAAAATTTATAAGAAACTCATTTTAACTAGAAAGTGGTGATACAGTAAAAAGGCCAACAAAGTCACTGACTGGTAGAAGACGCAGCCACAGGATTGCGTAACTCTTTATACCATGTAATCTGACTTTTTGGCATAAATTTTTTTTTTTTCCTTGTAAAATTATTAATCACGTGATAATGACTTCTTTTCTGGTAAAATTACAACTTTATTCTTATTGTGGTAAGACTTTTTTCCTTCAGTTTTATTTCATTGTCATATTGGGATTTTTTTCTCTCAAAATTACAACTTTGTTCCAACAATATTATGACTTTATTCTCGATCTACTTTTTTTCTCCTTCCATGTGGCCCTTGCCCTCCTTCGCAGTAAGTCTGCTCAAATATTTTGATTTTTTAAAAACACATATTCATTAAACTGTATCTTCATGAAACTGTTTTCCAAAACTATTCCAGCCTCAAAATTTCAAATTCCATGACTTATCCAAGATTTTTTTACTACTGGACAAACTCTGTATCATATTTGCATCCATTCTAACCGACTTAGTGTGATTTATATATGTTATCATCTAAAACCCATCGTGGCTGTTTTACCAATGCATGTCACTGTGTACATAAAAATATTGTAATTTTTGCAACACTGTCTAAATCCATTCTTAACTTCTGTGCTGTACAGAAATGCAAAGGCTTTAAAAACAATGCGGTCAGTGTCATTTTTGTACATAAGTGATCTTTTTTATTATTTTGTTGTCCATAAAAAGGTCAAGATTCAGTCCCATGAATTAATTTCATTACATCATATTCTCAGTTCAAAAAAGCAACATAAAATTACAAATCATAATACAAAGAATAGAATAGGTAAGTACAGTAACCATATAAACAGCCCACTAATATTGTCTAGCCCACCCGCCCACCCACCCACCTACCACTGCCCGCTCAAACTCTAGCACAAAACTCATAACAATACATCAGTTAGTATCAGCAATAAAAAATTCAAATAAACGTCCCGTTTTTTTTTAAAAAGCGCTTCGATGTTCCGATGCCATGAGTTCAGCTTTACCCTCACATAGAATACATAAGAGATTACGTCCCACCCGCCACTTGCTCTGCAAAACACAATAACATGCATACAGTTTTCACTGCTCAACCCCCCCACCCCCATCAATACACATTCAGGGCCAGAGGATACAATATACATCAACCATAGTGGTGCATCAATAAAACGGCAAGTCTCCGCCCCGTTTGAGTGAAAGGTGGATCCAGTGGTTTCCCTGATAACACGACCAGTCCAGGAAAAAACTGAGGCCTACTTCTGCGTTCAGAGAGAGGCGATAACTCCCTCTGACTCTTCTGACAGCTCAGATTCCTGGTCCAAGATGGTAACAGATTTCCATGATTTAAATATCGGAGACACAAAGCACACAATGAGAATGGAGAGATTCCCTGTTCGAAATGATGACAAGAAGCGATCGGCGTTCGCTAAGACCCACTTGTACTCCCACAATGGAGTAATCAGATCAGTGCTAGTTCAGTACATGTTCCCTTAAAAAAAAAAACGCAGCTACTATCACTGAAACTGACGGGTCTCCTATGCAGCAGAGCGGACACCTTGTGTAGATCTGAAACGTGGTGCCAGGCTGCGACCGTAAAGCCAGTTCTTGTACTTTTTCAGGTCTACACACAGGGCCTGTTACTAGTTATTCAAACATAATGTTAGTATCCTTAATGCTGGCCTGTAGAAGACAGTCAATAATAATGAAGACACACAAACTTACATTTTATACCCTTATTACACTTTGGATGCTTTGTACAATAGTGCTGAACTTAAGACCTGCTTTTGTCATGCTTGATCTGATATATATAAATGTGTAAATATACTGCATTTTACAGTATTGCGTGTGTATGCGTGTGTGCGTGTGTTGTGTTTGAATGTGTGTGTGTTGATGTGCAAAGGTGTGTGTGGTGGAACCTGCACCACACCAACAGTGAGAGGCTCAAATATGGCTTGTGTCAGACATGAAGCGTGCTGCCACCCATAAGAGAGCTCCTGTACATTTCGGGCCACAGAGGTTAAACAGAGCTAATAATAGACATGATGTCCTGTCCTGGCACCCGATCTGGATCACATTGTTAGTCATAGCATCGACACAAACAATCCGTGGCCCTCTCACTACGACAAACACGTTCGGATTAATTACATGTAGACTAAACATTAGAGACAAATGTGCATATGAACAGGAGGCTGATTGACCGACTGGTGACGAGTGCAACTGTAGCAAGACCTGGAAAACGACCTGTGCTGTAAGACTACGAGTTAATCAGCATTACCCAGAGGAGATTCAGGTGAAGCAAGAGATTATTTGGAGTTAAAATGGAGATAATCATTAGTGTGGTGAACTCAGCAGCTATTTTGTCTTCTTGTACCTTTAGAGCCAAGTCCAACCGGGACATTACGCTCCAAAAGAGGCGTGAGCACCAGACGAGACTACAAATTATTCACCGACCTTTAACAACTGCACTTCAGAGTTTCCCATTTGGGAAATATTCTTATGTGCTTCTTCTGCTGAGGGTTAGATGAGAAGAATGATGCCACTCTGATGTCTGTGCGCTAAATATGAAGCTGCAGTCAGCAGTTGGTTAGCTTAGCTTAGCATGGAAATGGGGAGAACGCTATCCTGGCTCTGTTCAAAAGTAACAAAATCTACCTGCAAGCACCTTGAGAATTCACATATGAACATGCTGTTACTTGTTTAAGCAATACAAAAACTAATGTGTAAATTAACTCATTGTGGCCTTATGCGAGATGACATGCTGGACTACTGTTTATGCACAAGAGTGGTATGAATCCTCTCATCCAAAGGCCTTTGCACACCAAGTCGGTATTTTATGTCCAAAATTGCTGTACGTTAAGAAATCGGTGTGACCTCACAATGTGTCAATCAAGTTCACATATCAACACATAGGTCAAAAGCCCTTAAAGGACTCTCACCAAGGAAGCAAATAAGTGCACTTCCCAAAATGTTGGAACTATTCCTTTAAATCTGACTTAATCATAATATTACCAAGTCAGTGCAGTCTGCCCGACCTTTAAAAGCCACACATCCGTAAATGAAGAGCTACAGCCTTCTGCTCTGAGCCAACTGATATCATGTGACAACAAAATTACTGAATAAACCTGAACATCTCTTGCTGTTTTACTAATGCCAAAAAAAAGCCCACATCGACAGAGATATTTCTCTGTGTGGCTCGCACTGATCTCTCCATTTCAACCGCACCGTCGTTCTTCATCACAAAATGTACGACTGGATGCGGAAAAGCAACGCGTTCCTGTTGCTGCTCTTCTGTGGACAGGTAAAGCCTGCGATCCTATTTAGAGTCAAAATGAGCGACAGAAAACTATGAGATGCCAAAAAGCCACATGAGCTATGTCAGTATTCCAGCCTAGTCCTCTTGTATCCATGGTAACTGACACCAAATGGAAGGTGATGGACCCCCAAACCACACAAAGAAAGTAGGTTAGTGTTAGCTGGACAACAACTTGGGAAATGCCCTGGCAGTCAGATGGATGTCCATTAACAGGTAAACAGGGAGTGGAGTTTGTCTGTGTGTGTGTGTGTGTGTGTGTGTGTGTGTGTGTGTGTGTGTGTGTGTAGGGAGGAGGGGGCACAGGCTTGACCAGTGTTTGTCCACTGCAGAGAGAACTGGTCAAGCTGTGGAGGTATTCTTCATACATACACGCTCAAAAAAACGAAAAAAAAAACAAAACATCAATATCGATAAGTCTCAATGAGCCTCCTCCACTTGTAGCTGTCCAAGTCAATCAGGATGTCCTTCATTTTTTTCAGCACTGCCTCACACACACACACACACACACACACGTCCATGGAGATATGAATATACACTTAACACCCATGACTCATACATTCACTAACACTTCATACTTTAAAATTACATCTGTGTGCCTTTTTTGTACAAAGCAAGTAGTTTTTACTTAACTCAGGTCGCATTTCAAAGCTGCGACTCATAAATTTCCCCTCATTAAAAACCGGATTTGTGAAGTTGTTAAATCTCAGTTCTTGTTTTTAGTGTTTTTACACACTCCACCACACAGATGGATACAGCTACAGATATTAAAAACTTCTCACCTTTCACGCAGGAAATAAATTGAACATGTGGTGAACCTAAAGGTGTGCTGCTTCAAAGACACACAGATGTGACCAAAAAAAAAAAAAAAAAAAATCACACATCATTTTAGGTCTCACACGTACTTTGCAAACACGCTGACGTCACTCAGTCTCACAGACGCACGTACATACGCACAGTCTCATTCATACAAACGCAGAGAGGCTGTTGTTTGTTTTCTCAGGCATGCTGTGCAGCCAGGTCCTGGTTGATGAAGCGCCGTAGCCTCTCCAGGTACTGACTGTAAAGCTCAATGTCGTTGTGACCGGCTCCCTCCACCCAGAGGGGCTCCACGGCCTTGGGACAGCGCTCAAACAGAGCGAGGCCGTGAGAGAAGTCGATCACCTCGTCCTCTGTACCGTGGATGATGAGCACTGGAGACGGGATCTTTGACACTTTCTCTATGCTGGAAGAAAAATGACGGAGGCTGTTAATGCACTTTTAGAAAACACGGTGCAGGATCATTTTTTTTCCCAGTGTTGACCAACAATGACAAAAAATGATGACATCCAGTTCAGTCAACATCTGCGATACATCAGAGCAGTATTTCCCAAACCTCTCCTCAAATACCACTTGTCCTGCATGTTTTAGATCTCCCCCTGCTGATTCAGCTCGTCATCACGCAGCCTCAGGAGTTCATAATCAGCTGATCATTTGAATCAGCTGTGCAGGAGCAGAGAGAGATCTAACATGTGCAAGACAAGTGGTAAGTCAGTACTCGTGCTACTTTTTTGTTTAAATGAATAACCTAACAAATTAATTTTGCATGTGAAGTAATAAGTTATTTAAATGCATTTTCAAAAAGCAATGTTACTTAAAATATCACCCTGTTTGCCTGTTTTTTTGTTTTTTTTTTGTTGCCACTGACTGCATGTTTGTGAAACATGATTAACAGCACTGAAGCTACCTCCAAAGAATGAGTAAGAGCTGCTGCTAAGTGGCCGGCTGAGAGGCAGAGAGAGTGAGGATAAACAGCTTGTAGATTTCAACATCGAACTCTGTAAGATGTAGCAGGATTTAGAATCAACTACGATTTCATTTCTCCTTAAACCACGTTTAAGAAAAATGACGACAAATCTCCCTTTCACCTTGTACAATAACAGTTTTGTTTGACCAAACTAGTGATTGCTTGCAAACTAACCAGATGATTTAAAGGCTAAGTAAAACAATTTAGTGTGTTTCCAACTAATCAACCAGGCACTCAGGTACTGAGTATTTCCAGCTCAGTGACAGACAGAAGCTTGGATTGGTGTACAGTTCCATTTTTATCTTTAACAAGGAAAACAGGTGTGCGAATGTTTCCTTTGTGACTTAACTGTTATTTTTTTACAAAGGTACAAAGGTAGTAAAGTCTCTGCTTGAATGCATCTGCCAGCTGGAATTACACAAAAGTACTCTAATGAGGTATTTTTCTGAGTAGGTAACACTGTCACATAAATCCAGCAACCCTTAATTCCTCTTTAGCAGCAAGGAAACAGAGATAGTGCTAAAGAGACGTCTCTCCGTGCTTTGTGCTGCAACTCCACTGCTTTTTTGGCTGTTTGTGCAAAACCTCAGCTCAGTTTGCTACCTGCTGCAACTTGAAGTTTTTATGAAAGTTACCCCGCTACAAAAGTCTTAAGTAGTGATGTAAACATAAAGATGGCCGCTGCTCTGACCGTCCTGCTATGGCCATTTAAATGGGAAGTCTGTTGTACTCTCGCTTTATTTCTTATTCATGTATCAGATACATTTGTCCAAAGCAATTTACAATAAGTGCATTTAACCTCCACAGGTCAAACTGCAGCCATGCTGCACTACAACTATCAGAACTGCAATGGGAGCGTTTATATAACGCTGTGGCTTTGGAGCATGCTGCTCAATAGCTCAATAGTTGATTATACCACAGAGTAGTTTTAATGGATGTTTTCATACCTTATTATCACCGTTAAAGTTTCCTGTAAATAGCTAAATTCAAGGAAACAAAACACCTTTACAGCTGACAGTGGTATCAGTATTTATTACTGAAAATACAGATTTTGGTGAAATGTCCCCTTTAATTTTTTTTTAAGTATATTATATACTAAACATTGATAAAACACAAAAACACACCTAAGATGGGTTAAGACACTTACTTAGGGAAGGCATCAAAGCAGTATGTCTTCTTAGTGTCGGGGAAAGCCACTCTCATGCCGGAGGTGAGAGGAGAGTGAAGGACCACAGCAGCACACTCAAACCGCGACGCCAAGTCTACCGTGGGCACCGTGCCGATGCTTTGTCCGTACAGGATGATATTCTCAGGGCTGATGCCATACCTAAGACAAGAAGCATGTTCATTTCAGCTCTGTATATCAAAGTAAAAGTCCTCTTTTATTCTGCAAGTATAACAAGTGCAAAAGGACTGATGTGCAGTGTACACGTGCACATTTCAACATTAAGGGCAGTATGCAGACTTTCAGTCCAATGCACAGGAACATGTTTATAACTGAAAAAGTTTGAAAGGGAATATCATAAGCAAAGAGTATGATGGACAAAAAAAAATCGAATAATCTAATCTAATAATCAGGTTTGACGACAGAGTTTACACTGGGCGTTTTTTTGTTTTTTGACAGCAAATATGGACGGTAATATTTCATAATTCCGAACATACAGAACAACATTCGGACGTATGATTTAAATAGCCATGTAAAAACCTTCATTTAAACAGCAATGAAACACACAAAAAAAAATCCCTTTTGCATTCAAAGCGCGTCACATTAAATTACTTTAAAATAATGAGAATAAGAAGCAGCCTATTGAATAGAGCGACTTATCAGAGAAGATGAGTGGCAGAGGCAAAGGAGAGAGAAAAGGACTCAATAAAAGCAGCACTTAGCGTCACTGTAAAGTCCTCCATGATAAAATCTAGGGAATCACTAAACCCACTATCTGCCATCTGGCTCGCCGTGGTGAAGGCGATCTCTGGTCTGATGTACGAGGAGAACTGTGGCGTGCTAAAAGTCTTAGAGAACGTGATTTGTGATTCCTTTACCTGCACTGAGAACACAACTGCCACAAACAAGCAGGGGCGCTTCATACGCTTTCAGTCAGTAAATAAATCGGTCCGTTATTTAAAATGTGCTCTGCATAATTTTGGTTAATATTTAAGTTGTCCTGGCAGCATATAGGTCTTAGAATATTTAATACGCTATCAATGAATTTATTCAATTTTTGGCATATTTCCCAACAGACATTTTGGCCGTTGATATTTTAATCTGTTGGACAACTACACGGGACACCAGCAAAAAGCCGGTTATTGAAAACCCTGTTTGACACCAGCATGCCACCAGACCTGCTTAACTACTTTCCTAAGAAAGAAAACAGGACTATGTGAGAAAATTAAGATTTTTTTAGAAACATTTGTTGTCTGAAGTCTTAATTCTTTGGCGGCCACAAAGTTCCTCTGCGTTGCCACCTAGGAGTGTTAAGTTTCTGCTGACATGAGGCTCATTAACCATGCTGGCAGCAGATAAACAGGAGGGATATTTTTTTAGTATTTTGGATGCTGAGGCTTCACGCAGAGCACAGCCTGCGACAGCCAGTCATCAGATTGATAGATACAGAGCCATTGTTTAGCTTTGATTTGACTGGCTGACGGTCAGAGAGAGGGTACCAGGGACTAAATTTGTGTATACCTGAGCCAACTGAATGTTATTTTCACAAAATGTTGCTGGCCGGTGATGTGAGAGGCCCTTACTGATTCATCTACCAAAGACACTTTAACTGGCATTCGGTGCTTGTTGGCTGATCATTTAGGGGTCCTGTGTGGACGGGAACGGACTGTTTCTGCATGCTTACCGTGAGCGCAGGGCGTGCCAGGCAGCATCGATGTCCGCGTATAGGTTCTTCTCAGAGGGTTTGCCAGTGCTAACGCCGTAGCCTGAGTAATCATAGGAAAAGATGTTGCAGTTGATGCGTGTGCCTAAGCCGATGTAGAAGCTGCTCATCTGGCCCAGGTCGACCGCATTGCCGTGGGAAAACAAAACTGTAAACCTGAGAGACAAATGAGAGAGGAGAAGGAAGTTAAGCAGCTGGCTGAGCGGGGACACTGCTGAAGTGGGAATCCCCAAGATAGTAGAAAAACATGGAATATATTTGTATGTCTGAGAAAAAATGATTTGTATTTAGCTCAGGCAAAAAGACAGGCAAGCTGTCCTATTTAAGGCACACCCAGAACACAGTATCAGGGTTGGGATCAGTGTGTGCGCAGGCACGTTCAGTTTAAGGGGCCCAGTTGTTCAGAAGTAATCAGATTGGATTTCAGTAATTGGATTGGATCAAATCTTGAAAATTGGCTGTTCAAAAGGTAAAAAGGGATTCTGGAAATCGCATTTGATCCTGAAATCTAGTCCTGGTTTTGATCTGGATCAAACCTTCAGTTTGTGTTGTTTCAAAATTTTTAGCGGGATTGGGATACATTTGATTAAAAAAAATTGGAATGACCCTGATCCCAGCTGAAAGGTGAATTCAGGTTGGATTTCAGGGACAAAACGTTACAAATATATAAATATATACTTTGCTGCTTGATTTGTTTAACCACTGCACTGATAGAGTAGATAAAGTAGACATTGGACTACGTATTAAGTCATTCAGTAATGTAATTTTTTTTTAAATAGCATTTTGTCCCCATAAAATAATCCCCTAAATAGCTCTCTATATTGAACAGAAATTATTCTAAGTTACAACAGGGAAGATCTCTGTTTCGTTCTCTTTGGTGGCACCTGTGACAACAAGCAGTAACCGCCGTGTGTATGTTTGCAGACTACGGTCAAGATTTAATTTTTAGAACAGTTGGGTCAGGGTATTCAGAGGGCGGCGTGCGTCTCACCTGGCGTTGGGGGCGCAGCGAATGTACATGCACCCCACCCTGTTCCCTCGACTAGATCTGGTCAGAAACACATCCGTCACATCCAGCTCTCTCTGTGAATACTGGAACTCCGCTCTCTCTGTGAGATGAAGCTTCCACCTGCCCTCACTCCCAACGCTGCTGCCACCTCCTCCTCCTCCTCCTCCTCCTCCACCTCCACCTCCACCACCTCCTCCTCCTCCTCCTCCTCCTCCTCCTCCACCACCACCACCACCAGCACCACCTCCACCTCCTCTGTCACCTCCACTACCAGTGCCCAGTCGGGAACGCAGCCCAGGGGCTCCGAGAGAAGGCTGAGCAGCACCGGAACTGGACCCAGAAGCAGTTCCAGCTCCAGAACCTGGATCTGGGTCAGGGAGAAGGGCGTAGGTGGGCTCTGGAGGGAGGAAAGCCAGTTTGGCTGCAATGCGGCTGGGACAAGGGGGGCAGCAGAACAGACAGCATAGCTCTCGTATGGACAGACCGTTCATCTTCTGGTGGAAACATGAATATGAAAACAGAATAATTAGGTGACAGAAAAAATATCAGAACAGCACACAAGAAGCAAAGCATTTCAGCAGGGTTTCCCTCGTACAGGTTCCCCACCAAATTAGTTCTGGTTCTTTAACTTGTTCTGATCAGGACACTTTGAACCTTGTTGATATCTAGCAAACTAGCCTGCGTGTTTGCCAGTTTTGAGGGAAACTATTGTAATTGAGAATATGTCATCAACAGAAGGTGTTGCACAATGCACAACGTAAATAAACAGTAGAGGCAAAATTGCAGTTACACTGATTATCTGTAAGTTCAAAAATTAGGTGCAGGAACGGTAACGGCATATGTTCCTTGTTGCTGGAAAAGGAGTATCTGGGTTTTATTGTGGAGACGCAGCGCATTGCCTGAAAACTCCACTGTCATCTGAAGAATGAAATATAATATCCTCCATGCAGAATACCAGCCCTTGCCCCTTGGCAGCAAATACAGAGTTCCCCACTGTAATCTCACTGTTTTAAAAACTAATATGTTCCTAGCTCCATCAAACTCAATTAAACATTGCTGATTTAGGCTGCAGGGATTGTGAAATAGTTCCATTATGTTTTAACAACGGGGTGTATGTAATATGTGTTACGTGCAGTGTAGGTGTAATATTTTGCATGTGTAATTTGCATTATGTGCATTTTATTGGTGTGATTCAGTACAGGTAATACTGTTTTGTACTTATGTGGTTTGTATTATTGTGACTGTGAAGGCATTTATGGGCACAGCATTTAAGTAAAAGACAAATTTTCCGACAGGGATGGTAAAGTATATCTTATCATATCATAATAACAGGCTTATTGTGCTCTAAAGAAATTGAGAAATGGCACTAAATCACACTAAAAAGGCCAAATATTTCACTAATGTCACATCAAGTAATAACATTGTTTTGAGATGTGTAATCTGCTCAGCAAGTGATTCTTTGATCTATCACATCCTTAATTTTCCAAGTTAGGAAAAGTGATGGGGGAAACCCTGCACAGAGGTCCTGTTCTCAGTGTACCTGGATTCAGAAATCCCTGGGTCTTGAAATGAACTGGCACACGATGGTGCCAAGGTCCTCTGGTCTAGTCACTGAGCCAGCAGGGTCTTGACAAAAGAAGTGAAAACACATTAAAATGGCTCGACATAATGCAACAACACACTTGACACAGTAATATATAGTCACAAAGGTATCACAACTTAAGCTTTTAAAGAAGTGACACATCACACATTTTAAACCTCTTGTCAAATACAGCATTTGAAATCAAATGAAATTGCACAGACACTGGGCACAGCTGTGAGGAAGATTTGACTTCGATTTAAAGATAAAAAAAAAAGACATCCGGGATTCATTGTAGAGGTTAAGGCGTCTGTTGTTATTGTCATCATGTCACAGCTCCTGTAACCCACTGGCGTTTATTAGGGCAGAAGTTATGTGCATTTAACTATAAACTGAGGCTGCTTATACCCCACTGTGGCATTAAAGTGATTCAGATTCCCTGATGTGATCGTGGACATTGGTGATTAATTAAAACACCCCCTCAGCACGGACACAGAGAGCGACTGATATGCTAATGGTAGCTACATGGTTAACAACGATATTAACCTCTATCGCTAGCCAGTGATGTGGGCACATAACGGGAGCGGTGTGTTGACAAAGCACACATGCAGCTGGGGCAGACAAGCGACACATTACTGACGTTATTAGACATTACCCACTGCACGGGTTAATGCCAGCTAACAGTCAAAATATAATCACTTATCGTTAGCGGGGCTACCAGCTAGCGGCGGCGGCTAGCTCGCTACCACGCTAGCCTCAAAGCTAGCTACTTACCGATTCACAGCAGACTGGCAGGCAGGCTGGTGTGCCTCTATATGTACACACAAGCGGCACAACACTTACAAAATCCTTCTTGTGTCTTGACATGGATGGTTTTACTCAAGCGGACTGTCAGTTATCGGTGGCTAGCTAGCTGAAATTCATGGCAACCAGATTTTTTTTTTTTTTTTTTTTTTTTTTTTACTACTGCCCGACTAAACCCGGAAGTGACGTATGGGCTTAGTTCTTTTTCAAAAGTTTATTATAATGTACCTAAATATATATATTTTTGTCATCTAATATCGCACTTATAAATGATTAAATGTAGGGGGAACATCCTTACAGGGTTGCGAATGATTTATGTTAAACAAATTTAAAGACAGCATTGCACAGTTTTGTTTGCTTAGAGATTCTTAGAGCTAAGGGACTGTTCGTTATTTCTGAGAGAGGGAGCGGTGCTGCAAAATGCAAGGCACGAGGGAGGGAGTTGTGGGTTGTTGTTTTTTGTGTTGTTTTGTGTGGGGTTTTTTTTTTGCTTAGGGTATATTCAACTTTGAAATTGATATATTTTAAATATACATATTTATTTTTTATATTAGACCCATTTTAAATACCCTCAATGATTCAAGGATGATTTATTGTTACATGCAGCAAACACGACAGTGAAACTGAGTCACCTGCGACCCACCAATGTAAAAATATAAAAATTTATATATTTATAAAAATATTTTTAAATTTTATTAAATACACAATTAAAATAAAAAAATAAAAAGCACTAATACCTGAAAAAATGTCTATTAATAAAACTGACACAATTTACATAAAACACCCCCACAAAAAACACACTATTTTTCATAGCTAGAAACTGTGAAATATGGTTGTTTATGGTGAAGAGAGGGCCATGCATTTTGCAACAATATGTTTAGGACAAACAAAAAAACACAAAGTTGCACCTCAGCCACTCCCCTACTCTTATAGCTAAAGAACAGTCCCAAATACCATCGGCACAGTGGCTAAAATAGACTTTTTAAGTCTCAATTTTAGATATTCAGTTCACAACATTCTGTTGTAAATCATCATAGTCTAGAACACTTCTTCAGATATTAATAAACTCAGGGACAAAATAATAAATAAAACAACAACAAGAGGACAAATTCAACCAATATGTGAAACTAGTAAAAACAATAGTAATATTAATAATTAAAAATAATACAAACTTTACAGACAAGATGTTTGCATTTTATACTCAACATTTTACTTCAGTAAAAATATGGCTTGCAATGCTAAAGATGTGCTAAAAATGCTCAAATATAAGTAAAAGTCTTGCATCAAATAATTTACTTAATTAAAAGTTCAGAGATATTATCAGCTAAATGTACTTGTATCAAAAGTAAAGATCCTAATTATTCAGCAGAATTACCCCTAATGATCAGTAGACTATGTGTAAACCTCGAAACAGTATTAAATGTTACAGCTGGTCCAGTGGGAGTCAATTATTTGCTGCTGGGCAGTTACTGTAATATCACTAGCCTATATAATAATGCATCATATTATATAAACTGTTGGCAATTTGAAAGCAAAATCTTATTTTTATTTGGCTATAACTATAAAAAATAAATGCAGTGGAGTAAAATGTACAACCCCCCCTCCCATCATGTAAGTGTATGTACCTCAATATAATATTTGATATACCAGTACGTAAATTATATGTTATAGATTTTATAGTCCAGAATTTATTATTTGATAATTTTCCTTAAAAGTGTTCAACAATGTCAATATTTATTTCTGTATTTTTTGTATCCTGGTGCATCGACATGAAAGTTTTAAAAACATAGTTGTCAAAGCATCAAAATATAATTACAATATTATATATATATATATAAACAGTAATATATCGTTCTCTCTTACTTGTTATACATCTGCTGTAGAGGTAATTTAAGATTGTTTCGGGTCAATAAAGACACAATTAGCAATATTATATTATATCATATCACATTACCTGTTTCAGTAATGGTAGTCTGCGTGTGTGTGTGTGTGTGTGAGAGAGAGAGAGAGAGAGAGAGAGAGAGAGAGAGAGAGCGAGAGAGAGAAAGAGAGGAGAGAGAGAGGGGTCCTCCATTCATCATTGATCCACTGCAGGACTGTGTTTCAGTGGCTGTGAATTATGGGCCCCTGCTGTCACTGTGACTACTCTGCGTTGGACATTTCACCTCGCCACTGTAAATTCAAAGAGGGGGATTACATATTGCTGACTCCTGATTTCAAAGCTTGACCAAGTGCAGACAACTGGCCGACCGGTCCCCCCTGACGGAAGACTTAACACAGTCCGCATTTGCAGGATGTGGGATTGTATAGGGGTCTGAACAAGGCTACAGGAGAGGAAAACGCATTCTGGATCACGGGAAACCCTAATAGGTTGGTGTTTACGCATTACAGACTCCTTCTCTCCAGGGGTTAAATTTAAAAAAAAAATAAAAAAAAAATAAAAAAAAAACGTTTTGTAGTTGACTGGGCGTTTTGGACGCGCTCGTTAAACGGTGATGCTACGGCGGCACGTAGGAACCGTAGAGGGAAGAGACAGGTGAGGTGCGGCTGGGGAGCTGCTGTTATTTCAGAGAGGCTTTGGATACCGAGAGCCGTGGTATCCAGCACCCCTTTTCTCCACAGAGAGGGACAACAGCGACCGGAGAGGGCGAGTTGGCGACTGGCACCTGCCTCCGCCTCCCTACCTGGCCATCTGGTGCGGTGAGTGTGCCAAATGGTGGGATTGAGAGATGGATATGTGTGAGGTGGAGACGAGGGGGTGCGGATGGGATGAACAGGTACATACATCATGTGCGCAATTTTGCCACTAAACGCGGTGCTGCATTACTGCTCCTCCGGGTGTGTGTGTGTGTGTGTGTGTGTTTGGCATCGCCTGGACCTCTGTGGACATGAACTGCTCTTTGTGTCTGCTGCAAGTTTGATGGTTCGTTTTGCGTATCATGTGCGCATCTTTGTTGCATATCATTGCGTATCGTTTCACGTGTTGCATTGCATCTTTACGGTGCTTATTCTTCCACATATGTTTGAAGTGATGCCTCAGCAGAAAGAGCGCACAATAGTTACACGTTATAGCACTGCATTGCAAGGACGAGCACAAAGCCTGATTGAAATTCTTATTTAGATCACGACCCGGATCATAGGTGGTGGTCCAAATTGGGCTTATCTCTCTTTAAATGTTTTGCAAATTGTTCCCTTGTGTGTGTGTGTTTTTAATGTTTGCTTAAGGTTTCTTGTTAACAAGAGTAAAGGTCACATGTGATGATTTGGAAGCCATAAAGTCAATTGATTATGTCATTACTCACTCTCAGTGGAGAAACAGGAGTGGCTTGTTGGATGCAGAGCACACTGTGTTTCTGGTATGTATTTAAGATTGTTATTTAGACATAGATGCACAATATATGTCTCTGAGATTAAAGTAAGACAGCTGAAAAAAAAAACAACCTGTCCAAAATGTGTCTTGCACACTTGCAATAACTTGTCACTTAAATTACCCATAACACACACTGCACACCCAACCTCCATGGCCCAACTTAAATGCTCACTCACTGCCGTCCCAGCTCTTACCAAAGTGATTTAGTTGTTATATGTAATTTATTGTTTACAACTTCATCCTTCACACTAAAAGCTATCGAGCTCCGCAGAAGGACTATAACAGCTCCCAGCTGCTGCTGTTTATGTTCTTGTGTGAGCTGATAGGCAAGAAGAGATGGTCAGAGACACACACAAAAAAAAACATGTAGGAGGAGGGGAGGGACAGACAGACACACAGACAGACAGACAGATCGGGGATACAAAGGATAAAGTGCAATCTGGCATATAGGCTACAGGGGGATCGGCAGAGGATGTAAAAGAAATGATGGAGCAGAAAAGCTCGGAGCGAACGAGCGTTGAGGGAGAGGGGCTGCAGACAGCAGTCTGAGCGGGTGTGAATGGTCTCCCTGTTATCCCTGCTGCCCACACAGACAGCCACACAGCAGCCGCGTGAGCAGGTGCTAACCCCACCACACAGCAACCGCAGGGAACAACAGGTGCAGCCACTGTTTCCTTCAGCCTCCCTTTGGAAGGCAGTCTAACACCCAAACATACAGCAAAGCCCTCTTAAAACACCCACAGCCTATACTGAAGGGGAACCAAATGGATACTTCAGTCTACATTTAGGGGGAAATAGCGTGCAAAGGCTAGGCTTGAGTAATTCAATTAGAAAATTAATTATGCCGCAAACAAAGTTGGAGCCACTTGAAGCAATAAGGCCGAGCACGCTGCAGGTAAATGCAATCTAAGAGAGCCTTAGGGTGAGACAACTGCCCACAGGGACATTTAATGAGCTCTATTGATCACATGGGACCCTATTCAATCACACATGTTAAGCCGCAAACAGGGAATCTCAAACACGGGGGGGAAAATTAGATTGCAGCATAATACAGGCTTCCCACAAAGGGAGTACATAAACAGCATATTAGTGTGTTGGGGTTGCTAAGGAGCATGTTTTCTCGAAATGTGTAGAATGACAGTCTGAGATCTTATGTGTGTGCGTGTGTTTCTTTGTTAGAGATTAAACAGACGGAGATTTTGGAAGGAGAGATGTTCCCTAACAGCTTCTCTGTTCCCTTCGCCCAGAGAATACGTCGAGCAATCGGCAACAAATTTCCTGTCTTTACCTCTGGTGCACAGAGAGGAACATTGAGTGACTGAAACACTCTGAACACTGTGGGGCTCTGAGCTGCCACTAAACTTGTAGCTTTCTTTATTTCATATCAGACAACAGGATTTGTTCCTTTTTTGCCAAACCTGAGCCACCCAGGACATTGTTTTGAAACAACTGTCACTCGTTGAACAGACACTATTAGTTATGTACAGGGCAAAAATTTGAGTATTACCAGTAAATGTGCAATAGTTATTTGTTTTTATTTTAGAGGATGAGGAACGTAGAAGGAAATTTCACTTTAAGCACACGTTTGCATGGATTTCATTAATTCAGATGTGTGCTTCAGTGGTGGGCAACAAACTCTGGAATTCTCTACAGCAGTGGTTCCCAACTGGTCGGTCTGGGTCCAAAAGTGACTCCCGAACACGTCAAGTTTGTAAAAAACACACTTTATTTTGAATTTATGGCACAGGGCTTTTGTTTTGAATTGCTATTTTCTTGCCCTGTATTCACTGATCCTGAAGCAAAAGTATGCACTTTTTGGTTACAGTGTTATTTATTTATAGGTAATTTCACGTTATTCTTGCAATATATTTTATTCGATTGTGTTGTAAGCCCACATGTTGTATACATTTTGTGAAATAAAATTGAATATGTGGTAATTTCTTTTATGTGTGGACCTTTAGCTAATGACAAAGGGCAAAATCTGGACCTCATGGCTTTACCAGTTGGGAACCACTACTCTGCAGAATGATTTAAAGTTTTGCAATAATATTTTCGGTTAAAGAAAATGTATAAAAAAGAAAAAATTGACTATATGAAACTGTCGAGCAGAATCTGTCCCTGTGTTGAAGGTAACTTATTAGTACGGCTGTTGATATTTATTTTATTTATTTATTAATTTTGAGTTTGCTGTACGTATTGTTAGTTGAGTAACCAGTTTACAGGCCATCTTTCGATTATATGTGTTTTTAGAAAGGGGCAGGTAAGATACCATTTCTTTCCCTCTCCCTGCTCCTTTTAGGCTGTGTAATAATGTGTATTAGAGTTGCTTTGAATCTAATTTGGATTGTTGCGAATTAACATGAGCAAAACAACCAAAAAAAGAAAGAAATGAAATAAACCTCATCGTAGAGTCCCTTGTTGTCACACAGTCTGGAGAAACCTCCCACTCAAGCTCTGCTTACATATGAAGGAATGTCAGCTCTTGCAGTGTTTAGATGAACTTTAAGTAACTTGCAAAACTTGCTGTATCAACTCCCATCTGCCCTGCAGCAAACCATCTCTCCCTGCTTCGGAAAAATAGACAGGATTATTCACTAATCTGATCAAAAAATAAAGCCAAGTTATAACTAGTGTCTAGAGATTTGAAGGAATGCTGATGTTCCTCAAAAGCGGCCAGCTACAGCATCTTTTGAAGTTCCAGTTTCACACAGAGCGCAGTGTTTATCTGGCGGTGGGATTCATAGTAGAAAATCAACACTTGAAAAAGGGTGCTGAAGTCCACGGACCTCAGGGCAATGAGATCAGAAGGACCTAGCTGGGCAGGCATCTGCTGGGTGACCTTTTCCAGCAGGGTCCGACCTCATTGTGCAGGATTAAGAAGGTCAGAGGTCCCGGTGCAACGCAGGCATACTTTCTTTACTTGTCAAAAAAGTAGCTCTTATCCAGAGACAAGTATATTCAAAATAAACTCTCTTGTGCAAAACATAGTGTGTTGATGTGAGAGGCTTTCAGGAGTTTAACTTGGCCTTAACTCCTTCCAGATGTTTGAGAAGGAAAGTAGCAACATAATGGCTACCGCACAAACTGAGGAGCTTTACCTATAGGAAACTGCGCTGTAAACTGTCCATGGTGCTGTAAACTGTACACCGCAAGATAAATGATGCTCAGGTGGCCGAGGTGTCTGCACCATGTGGATTTGGTTGCTGTATGAGCCGCATGTGCCGTGTAATAATGCCTTGCAGTTGTATTCAATGTACAAATCCTTCATATACTTTACAGTGGCCATGCATCTTCAGTTTTATGGCTCTCTGTCTTCACTGATTCCTCCCGCGGGGCGCAGCCTCTTTTAATGCATCCTTGTGCACATTGTGTGGTCTCCACACAAGATGGGCTTACATATGTGTTCATTTTGCAGTTTATTGTCCTGTTTATTGTATCACATTTAAAGGTATACTATGCAGGATTTTCCTAAAAAAAATAATGTAATGGCTCATACAGAAGTAATCCCTCTCAATCATCACTTACGATCCACTAGAAGTGTTTGTTGCCGTTGGTGTGTTTATCTCTACAGACTCTGCCCTCTGCCTGTATTTTCTTAATTTCTGTTTATGAGAGTGTACCTCCACAGCGCTTAGGTGAGATCAGAGTTTTATTAAAAAGGTAGCGACCAGGTGCCAGAATGTAAACACAGACATCCAAGAGACACAGGGCAGAAAAAAATGCAATTACATTGAGGCAAACGCCAAATGATTATCAATCTGAGGTTGGCTTTTACTGTCACTTTTGCTGACGAGCGTGTTCACAAACACTAACTGACAATACTGCATAGTATACCTTTATCAACACGTCTGACGCTCCCCTCATTCTCATCATCAGGATCCTGCACAGGATGTGACATGTTAACACGGTCTCACAGACATACTTGAAATACACTCAGTGATTTAACAATGCATTAGATGGTGATGGGCATGAAATTTGATAATATAATGTGATGGAAACGGTGGCAGTTTTGTTGTGAAACAATCGCAGTTAGGTTAAGTTTTGGGAAAGAAAAACACTTGATTTACAGAACACTTGGTTAAGTTAAAGAAAAGATCAGGGTTTCGATTCAAATACTACACAAAGTAGACCTAAGTAAGTGACATAATCTTACATACTTTTCGTAGCTTCATTGATTTTTGGTTTCACACAAGGGACAGAAATAGTGGTTTCTTCTTCAAAGGCAAGTGGCCAACCTCTGGAGCTGGAAAATGAAGTCAGCGCTGATGTGCCAAAAAACATCCGTTCCTCAAATGGCCACTTGAGGCTGGTTCTGGAGGAGAGTCAATTCCCGCAGACGTCAGTGTCAAAATGCCCAACTTTACAGCAGAAATATGTGAGCAGATTGGTTTGATTTCTTTCAAAAACATGGGAAGAAATTAATGAGCATGAAATTACCCAAAAAAGAGCAAAAATAGAAAATAAAAACAAAAACAACAAAATATAAACAAAGAAAACAAACAAACAAGGAAATAACAAAAAAATGTTTTAAAGTGCTTAAAAATAATAGTCATTCTGTAAAAATATTTTTAAATATATAATTAAGATAATTATAAATATAAGTTTGTGGACCCCCCCCCATGTTTTCAAAGGGAAGGAGCAAATGTGCTCAGTTTCAGACGGTGTGTAGGCACCTGAAGGCACCACACCTGTTTATGGTAGGCTTAATTAAGGGCGGGGCGTTTGAGAGACAAACTGCGCAGATGAAGGGAAGCAGCCAAGAAATGGACAATGAGGATGATTATTTACTCTGGAGTAATCCAGCAGTGTGGACATATTTTAGATTTCGGAGAAAATTCGGGTCAACAGACAGAGCATGTCATGTGTAACGTTAAACAATGACGTTATGGGATTAACAACGACGCACCTGCCTGGCTGAGCGTCTCACTTGCTAACATTAGCTTCTGGTAGCAACAAGGCAACAGTAATGTTAGCTAACAACATTTGGCTGAAAAAATGCGGACTTAAATTCATCCGTGATTTTCTTTCGGGAAGTTGCCGTGACTTTGACCAGCGGTGAGTAAGAAAAAGTATTAATAATAGGCTATGTGTTGAGCTAAACTTCGCTAGCCGTTAAGCTAATTTATGCAACGTTGAAGTGATTAAGCTAATACTGTGACTAGCAAAAAACAGCTGTTTCATCTGTTCACCTTGATAATTATTATTGGGCCTAATGTTATACTTATGTTAAACGGTGTCCTTGTTAATTCTTGTTTTATGGGTGTTGGGAGATGTGGAGTGACTTTACTTTTTTTTTTTTTTTTGCTGCTTTTAGCCTCCTTTTTTTAACACTTAAACCATTGAACCCTCAGCAAAATGGTGCGATTTATTTCGAAAACAATAGAAAAAGGCAATGGGCATCTTGGTTAGTGTTGTTCCAAAAATCACAACATATTAGAAGGGCCTAAATTTAGGAAAGTATTATTTTTTTAAAGATAAGGATGTAGACGTTTAGAGAAAAAGGAAGAAAGCAAAGGAAAAACTATAATTATCCTTACATATTTAAATTTATGTCACAGGATTATTAGAATTTTATTTTTACCACTCAAGCTTGTTTGCCTTGTTTTTTTATACTTCTTTTAAACAATTTTTTTGTACTTTTTCTTCTCTTTTTGTTCAAATTTTTGGTCATTTCTCCTTGCCCTGTCATTGCCTTCTTCCCATATATTTGAAGAAAAATAATCAAGCCAATGTGCTCAGGTTTCAAAGGGTTAAGCCAGATAGCCAAGAAGTTTAAGGAAAAATATCAGTGTTTGGGTTAAAATGGAAACATTTCTAACATAAAGGGCTATCTGAGAAAGGCTTGAGGGTTTAACTTGTTCCCTGTGCTGTTTGATGTGTGTTAGTGGAGTCATGCTTAAGTAAACCTTACTGCATTTAACGGGTTACAGTCACTAACATTATTATGTGATAATTTTTTTACAGCCAAAATCAAAAAAGAAAGGGATGGCAGCTTTTTCTGTAATAGTTAAATGTTAAATGAGCATATGATATAATTTCATATCACAGGGTCCTTAATTGAATCAAATCTAAATAATAATGTGTCAGACTTTGTGATATTGACAAATATCTTATTGATGTCCAAATAATTAATATAATATCACATACACCACCCCTCCGTGTGGCCTTTCCTGCTCTTTATACTTAATTCTTGTGTCCATCACAACAAAATTTCCTCCAATAACTTTGCTTTGGCATTGTCTCAATGTTGCCAGCATGTAATTGTCATGCATTTTGTGCCAGCTGCAACAAAATGTGTTTTTAAGAAGTCGTGTCCATTTCACTTGTTTCTATGAGACCAGGCAGGACATGCACGGTCTGTGCTGGTTATGGTACACTTATGCATATTCCAAGAGTGTTTTCGATGTAGTGCATGTGAGGGTCATAGGAAGTATGAGGTAGTTTTGTCTCTTTGCATGCAGCTGGTCCTCCCATTTAACTGCCTGGCAAATTGGTTGTGAGTGATATCACAGCTGTTTCAACTTTCACAGATAAAGGTGGTCTAATCTCTTACCTTCTGTGATCTCATTTACATCATAAAATTGCAAGTGAGAAAATGACCATCCACCTCATACTTTGACTGAGTGCACTCACACACGTCCACTTGCACACACAAAGAAAACAAAATAAGCAAATAACAAAGTAACCTTTTCTCAAATGCCACCGCTGAGGCACTTGACTTTTTGCTTCTCTGCACAGAATGAACGGAGGTATACATATTTCTCGGGAGCTTGGTTGGTCTATCCTCTCATATTTTGGTGCTTTTGTTGTCCAACAAATTCAGCCAGCACCTAAGCCAACATCAGGCTTTAGTTATGGCAGCTTAGCCAGAGGGATTTGGAGGACTTTTTTATTTGGAGATAAAGGCGCATCCGAGTCCTTTGTCTCCCAGCTACTCGAGATGGTTTTGTAGCCTGATGAAGCTTTGTTGTGGCTAATCTTCCTTGCTCCTTCATCCTGTCCTCTTCCACACCCGTCCCTTCTCCGCAACAAACACAACTTTTCTCTTTTAATTATGGCTTTTCATCTGGGGCCCAGTCACAACTGAGGGGAGAGGAACAAAGTGGAGCAGAAACACAATTATACCTGCAAGGAGGAGAGAAAGCTCTCAGGGGAGGCGTCATCTCTGCGTATGGGTGTGAGTGCTGTAGGTGTGTGTACGTCAATCCACAAACCGCTTCTCTGGCATTTTGATATCTGTTGTGTGTAGACCACCTATTGTGAGCTGTGATCCTCTTAGCAGGCTTCTGCCAAAAGAGCTATATTTACCCTTACTGGTGATCACAGCACACAAAGAACAACATGACGAGAATATGAGCTACCTTTCAGCCACAGCCTCTTTCTAAGTGACGCCACTAACAGCGTTTGAGATATATGGTAATGGCTGCCACATTGAGACATTAGCACAGCCTATTTAGCATAGTCTTTGTTGAGGTAGAGAAGTGACAGGCAGGGAAATGCTAGGCTGTGGTCAGTCAAACCTTGAAAGCAAACAAACCAAATGTGTAACAAAGAACTGATGTTTTTGGCTGGTATCACAATTTATTTATATGAAAAGAACCAATTTCGCAGCAGTAAGCTAATTCTTCTTTGTGTTTCAGATTAGAAAATCACAAAGGTTACCTAAAGACACACTTAAGAAAAGATGCTCCCAGAGGACAGATGTCACTGACTACCTTGTACACTACAAAGTGCACCATTAACACTGTATGACAAAACAGAACAATAGCAGCATTAAAACGGGTCAAATTCACATATGAGAAGCCCCTGCCAATGTTGTGTAATTAGATTGCGTCTTCATTGCCGTCGTACGCACCAGAGTGTGCGTGTGTTCGACTCTGTGCTCTTAGTGTGTGTCTGGGTGCGTGCACCGCATACTCATGTGCTTGCCTCTAGCTCAGAGCTGTGCAGTGAATGTATATGTGCTTACTGCAGTCAAACTCTGGTTAGTAACGTTTGCCCTTGCTGCAGAATGTGTGTGTGTGTGTATGTGTGTGTGTGTGTATGTGTGTGTGTGTGTTGTTTTTCATGTGCTTTTCTACCACAGTACAGTACCATACCTTTCTTGCGGCCCAATTTTTGTCATTCGCAAGCGTTTGATTGCTTTGCATCTGCATTTTCTGAGCTTTGTGTTCATCCCCGTACATGTCCATTAACTATAAGCTGATAACTCACTGTATCCATAGGCTACTGTGTTTCTGTCACTAGCAGCAATTTGGCTTTAGGTAGAAGGCCTGATTGGGGAAGAAGTCTGAGGGGAGATGGAGCTCTCTCTGGCTAGACTCCAGCTCTGTCCATCCTATTTTAATTACCTATGGCACTCACCCAGGGGAATATCTTCCTTCCTCTCTGTATCTCCTCTCCTCCTTCATCTCCCTTCTCTCCCTCTGCTCCCATCTTTTCTTTTCATCTCCCTCTCTCCTTCGTTCACTCCCGCTATCTCTCTCTTTTTCCTATCTTCTCTTTTCTTCTTTCGCACACATAACCTAACAGCGCACAGCTGCGTCAAAGGCCTATGCAGAGGTAACCTTTGCATTAGCATATAAATGACCCTGTAGATTGAATAGTATTTTAGGATATTTAACAGCAAAAGACAGATTCCCTTAACTCTGATTAGACCTGTTCCGAGGAGACAGGCAGCCACTTGAGGGAATATCGCCTCCACCTCGATAAGATAAAGACTTGACACAGTGATTCCTCTGCCGAAGAGAGCATGACTGTGTGTGTGTGTGTGTGTGTGTGTGTGTGTGTGTGTGTGTGTGTGTGTGTGTGTGTGTGTGTGGTGAGTTATGTGCATGCACGTTTGCACTGTGCTGTGTTTGAGTGTATGTGAACAGGTCTGTCTCTCTGTATACATATCCGTGTTCATTTGTCATCACTCTGACCTGTTTGGTTTGCTTTGACAGCATGTGGTTCTGCCAGTATTGACACCTGATGTGGGAGATTTTTAATACCACCAATTGTTATTACCACGGCAACCATTTTGCATTTGCATGAAGCCCCAGTTACCTCACAGTTACTTCTACAGCAATGTGTGGAACAAACCAACATTTTCAAACTGATATGGCAATCGTTCAAAAATACCACAACGGTGTGAAATTAAACGTATAGTCTGAATATGGCCATTGAGTTTCTAGTGGAGGGGTGGCACGGGGTTGCAGTGGTCAGGGCTGGGTTCTGGGTTTGAACCAGAGCTTGGGGCCATGTGTGGAGTTTGCATGTTCTCCCCGTGTCAGCATGGGTGCCCTCCAGGTTCTCCGGTTTCCTCCCACAGTCCCTAGACATGAAGATTAGGTTAATTGTTGACTCTAAACTGCCCGAAGGTGTAGAAGTGAGCCTGAAAGTTTGTTTGTCTTAATGTGTTGGCTGTGTGGTAATCTGGCGACCTGTCGTGGGTTTACCCCAACTCCCCCCGATGTCAGCTGGGGTTGACTCAAGAATTTCTGGTAAATAGTAAGATGACTGATACCATTCTTCTCATCTAACTCTCCAGTAGAAAACATTTTGCAAAAATGTTAAATCATTTCTTGAAATAAGAAAGTTTAATATTATACTTGGGAGCTATCAAACACTGGCAGTAGGCTTCTAAATACTGGTAGCCTGGCAGTCGAAATTTTGCAGGAATCATAAAGGTAAACTGTGCAGGAATTGTCTGTTGCAATAAATAAATACAATATTTAGACTCGGCCCCTTCTCCCTAAACTACTTGTATGTACACTGAAAGTCACTGTACTATTGTAAAAACGTTGCATTTGTTGTGATTTAAAAGCCGATACTTTAGCATGCTAACTAAAGCCTTTACACAGCCTGTTCAAGGCGGGAATGCCATGCAGGGAGAGAGGTGTCTCGCCTCTGAGCCTGGAACCGAGGTAGTAACAGCCCAGAAACAGGGTCTGTGTAAAACGTAAAGCCGGAAAGGTGTGACCATGGGTGGTAATGGTGTGACATTTTGACGACGAGTTTATGTGTGCAACCCACCGCAAAAGATTCGAAAAGCAGCTGTTAACATAGTGGCTAATACAAAGAGAAAGAACAGCAGCCGTATATGTTTGCAAACTTGGAAAACAATGAGATTCAGGAGCTCCTTACCCTGAGGACGAGATCAGCTGCTGTGAAACAGAGAAGGTAAATGATTGTGATTGGCATGTTATGCCTTTGTTATAGTTTAGAAAGTGCTGCCGATGCACATATATGTCACGCTAAAAGCGGATGCTCGTTTGTTAAACGTCACACCCGTCATGCCTCTTATGATCCCGTGATGCTGCGATGCAGTGAATAATCAAACACTATAGCGGGATGATGCTGCCATTGTTTGGTTCTGTGTAAAAATGCAGGGGTAGTATAAAGGGGTGACTTCATTGTGGCCCTATTGCGCGACCTCTGTGTAAAAAGGGTTTAAGCTAACCGCCAAAATTGGCCCGACAACAGAAAACGGGCCAACTCAACATCAATTTTCATCCCAATCCTCTTCTTCTCTTTTTTTTTGTTATGGTTGACGGTCCACTGGCAAGTGCATTTGAGTCCCTATTTGTGTATCCCACAGGCTAACTAAAAGCTGCTGCTTTTCACTGTGCTCATGTGGCGTTTACAGCTGATACCGCTGTTCAGAGCCACAGTGACGGAACTTTAACATCATTAGCTGTCAGACCTGTGGCCGTTGTTAGTACCGTTAGCTGGTAACCACTGGCTCAACCACCTCCTTGTTAAAAGCTTTGTGCAGACAATCCTGGCTCAGACTCTGAAACATGCTCTGAATGTTACATACAGCTCCTTTAGTAACTCTGAGGCTAAACAATAGAGACAAACATCTGTTAAGTAAACATTATGTACCTATGTCTTTGCTGATGGACAACCAATAACAGGTTTATGATACGGCATCACACAACATTTGTCTGTACTTTTACTCCTATTCTAATGTTGTCAGCACTGAACCATAGTTAGAAAAACTGTTACATTTTGTTCACGCCCTTTCGACTTCAGTGGGAATATTTTAAGACTATTAATGAAGCTATAGAGCTTGTAGGGTGGAGTCCTGAAGTGTGAAGGTGACCCACTTCTCCCAGTTTAGCCCGTGTCTGTGTTTCTACCCTCAGGCCATCTTGCTTTTATTCCGGGCTTTAACCTGCATACAGTCTTTAAGGAGCGAGTCTGTTACAAACGAGAGGAAGTTGTAAAGGATATCAGCCAACTTTTCATGTTGATGTATCTAATCTTTTTTTCACAAATTATGTTTAACTTTCTTGATCCATTTTCTCTAAAAAAAAAAAAAAAAAAACATGAATTAGCCTGTCGGAATAATCTCAGAGCTTCCTCTGACAAAAAGCATTAAGAAAATGAGTTATCCTCACACGTACTGTTTTTTTTGTCCAAACTCCAAAGTTTGTGGCATCTCAGCTTGCCTTGTGTCCAGCAAAGTTGTTAAATAATACGTCTGAATGGTTTTGCATAAACACAGAACAATGATTAGCCAGCTTTCTCATTCAGATTCAGCTGAAATATCACATCTTTGAAGGGGAAACCCCTTGAAAAAACGGCTCAGCAGTAAGCATCTTTTCTAAGTGAATGTGGGATAAATGCACTGTTGACTTTTCAATGAATATTTTCCCATTGTTGACATATTGATTTCAAATGAGCAATATTGTCTTGCCAGTGTGTTGATAATGTGGAGACAAAATGCTCTCAGCTCCCCCATCCCCCTCCTCGCTGAGAGAGAGGGGACCCACACCTTCCTATATCTGTGTCCATGTATGTGCTCATGCACACTCATGTGGATGTGCATTTGGGATTTGGGTTAAAGCTTAAGCGCATGCATTAGTGTGCGCGCGTTTGTGTGCGCGCACACTCTTGTATATGTGTACAAATGTATGTGTTAGAGGGCGAACCCGCCCTCTTCGCTTTTACATCTACTGCAACAGAACATCTCTGCCTTGCTTTGCTATTGGTTGCTACGGTAACAAAGGCACAGAGTGGAGTGGCTGCAGCAGCTAAGGAGAGAGAGAGAGAGACCGGGAGAGAGAGATATTTTGCCTGTAGACCCAATCACAACGACAGATTTAACGCAACGCATCAAAAAACACAGTTCAGATGCAGTGACAAATGAAATGTCATCGCCAACAAAAAGATGACTTTAGGTTGTCCAGTTTCTGTCACACACTCACACACACAAACACACACAAGCATACTCTCATATTAAAGGATTAATTAACGGCCGGTCTGTAGTTGGGTGCAGCACAGGTCATGGCTCAAGCATCTCTGCAACAGCACTCGCAGCATCAGTGACGCTGGTCGCTCTGTGTCTGCGCCTTCACACGAACTGCTGAGGCCTTTTGTATTTATGTCTCTGTTTTCTCGTGGTCAGTTAATGCTCCTCAGTGTGGATAGGGATGGTGCTCTTTATTCGGTCTCTGTTTAGTGGCATGAGAGTGTATTGATCTTGCTCCGCAGCTTTAATAGTTGAAATGTGCAAACATGCCCAATATACACTAAAGGCTGCTGAGGCATTTCAGGGTGGGATTATGGGTAAATATTAAGAAGATAATCATTAAATAGATATCTTACACATAGTTTGTTTGCATACTGTGGGGCTATGTGGAATTTCCCAGCATGCAGCTCACCCTCTGTCATTGCGGGAGGAAAAAGACTTTATTAAATGGAGCTGAACCCCAGCTGATGAGGACAAAACATATGGACAAACTGATAAGAGGTGAACGCAGGTGATTATGCTTCTTCAGATGACCTGCTGATTGGTTAATGATGTGAGTGTTAGCAGGTGATTTGCTAATGGGCTGCCTGATGAGGGTAGATTACACTGCGTGGCTGTCATTGTCATTACATGCGTCCCGTGATAACGGTGTCAGTGTCACACCATTTAATCCTATCACACCAACATGATCTGACACAAATAGCATAACATCCTTTCTTCTTTCCCCACGCTCGTCTCTCTTCCCTTGATTTCCTGATACTCATTCTGTCACCTGCGGCCTGTTTTTTTTTTTTTTATAGTTTGATGAGCTGCAAGTCTGTAGCAGCCGTTATTTCTTTTCCTCTATTTTTTTGTGTCTCTTACTCAAACCACCTCTGTCTTTTATCTTTCATCTGTCTCTTCTGTCTTTTGGCTCAGCATGGAAAACTCAGAACTCTTGATAACCAACTGTCAAAGCGCTGCCTCAAACCTCTTTTTTTAGCCCAGAGCGTTAAAAATAATGCCTTTGTCGTGGCTCTGGCCAGCAGCAGAGATCTAATATCCTGGCCTCGGCCCAGATCTGGTGGTTTATCTTATGGATCAATAACCTTAATCAATACATCCTCTAACGAGGAGGCTGTATTAATGATTGGCTGCAGGGTTTTGGTATGTAGCATGTGCAGGCTGTTTGCATACATATTTGTGTGAGAAAGAAAGGAACAGAGAGTGAGGAAGGAAAGAGGGATGATCAGCTTCAAAACCCCAGAGCCGTTGCATATACGAGCCAGAAATATCATGTATGAATATTTTCATATAAGTTGGGCTACTTAAAGGCTATCAATTGGCTAGTGAATTGTAGTATTGATGTTTTAGGGCAGTTTTAAGCAACAAAATGTTTTATGCAATTTATAATTGACTTGGGTTTTTTGTCACCATAATTTAATGTTCGCACTGTTTGTTAGGATGTGTTACATTTGTACGTTATATAACATGTATATGAGCTGAGTTCCTCATCAGGAGGAGGCGGGGGGGCACTTTGGCGAGACGGCTGCCAAGCAGCAGTCAAGCCACTGTTTGAGACAAACAAAAGTGGGTGTTTGCAGCAACAAAGCAGGCGTTCTTTAACAAGATTTCGGAATATGTCCAGCCAGAGTTGTAATGGCAAAAACGAGTATTTTTTAAGGGACGTGTTTGTAGTGACAAAAGCATGTGTCTTTCAACAAGAGTTCAGTACATGTCCAGCTTTGTATGTAGTAACAAAAGGGGATGTTTTCTAATGGGACTTTGGGACATGTCCAGGCATATTTGTAGTGTCAAAAGCGGGTGTTTTTATAACAAGTTAAGGATATGTCCAGCCATCTTTGTACTGACAAAAGCGTATTTGTGTTTTTTACAAGAGTTTAGGACATGTCCAGCCATGTTTGAAGTAACCAAACAGGGTCTTTTAAGCCTAAACATGTTTTCTTAACTCTAACCAAGTGTTTTCTGTGCCTAAACTTATCCACACGACAGCCACAGTGTTGTCCCATCACAAAATTTAAAACTGAAACATGTAAGGTTTCAACATATCTGCAAGACTGTCATGCCGACATTTATTCTGCTGATTAGGTTGATAAAGGAGCGTGTTTGTGTTTCAGGGATATAATAGCCAATTTGAAGGGACATTCTGAGTCTTAGTAATGTGGAGAAAAAATAGAGTGATAGTGCAACATTAAAATGGCTAATACTAATGGATTTTGACACACCTCTGCTATTTTTTGTCTTACAACTTCCACAGCATTTGTTTACATTGTGGCGAATTGGCACCATAAAAAGTGTGCCTAATTAGCGATTAGCAAAACCTGCCTGCAGTGTACCAATGGATGTATAGACAACTATCACTTGCTTACTTTGATAGTGAAGAAAACGAAAATGTGATGATTTTCAAACAAGCTCTGTCAGGAGCATCCTTTTTTCTTTAATTTATGAGCGGCTTTATTTACATCCATGATGCGGTGAACAGAGATAATGATATTCTGGGAGAGATTAAGCCTCACTGAATCTAAAAATACGTATACCATGTCTGTGTGTTCAGATTTGACTGAGTTATGACTCTGAGAAGAAGGGGTGTGATTTTCTGACTTAAACTATAACCACATGATGCCTAATCTCACTGGAACACATGCTACATTTAATTCTGCCCATCCATCCTTTCACATACAAGACAACAGAATTTCATTTTAGGTTTAAACATCATATTCGGACCCTCTCATGAAATGGCCATAATGAAATGAGGCTGACCCCACACCTGACTCAATCAGTTCTCGTTCAGGGAATCCCAACAGACATCAGATGAAACAAACCCCCCGCCCCTCCCTCCGGTGCTTCTGATGAGGAGAAGGCTTAGAGATGTCAAACCTGCAATCTCTGGGCTAGAATTTCATTTGAAGTGGCCCCCAGTGTATAGTCTGCAGCACCGCATCGCCTCACTGATGTCCTCAAACAGCTTGTCACTCAAATGCATGCAGAGTCTGAGGTGTTGGCAACACAGGTGAATTATGCATATGAGCAAGTGCGTGTTACATCTGGGTGCATCTGTGCGCTTCAAATAGCAGTTGTCATCACCTTAGCAACTAGCACATCTACCTCTGTACCTGTTCTATCTTTGAAAACAGTCGTAGGGTTTTTATCCTGGAACAGACAAGCTGAGAGGTATAAAGAAAGAGAAATGAAGGGGAGGAGGTGGGTGATGGAGGGAGAGAGACAGAGGATGAAAAGGAATCAGCGGGGGTTGGGGAAAACATGAAACACGGCATTCAGGTTGATTTGATGGGAACAGCATTCATATTGTTCACATCATTTTCGTCATTTTCTGACCTTTCTTTTCATTTGTGCTCCATCAAAATCCACATTTTCCAGGATTTTAGGAGCGCTGTCAGCCCAAGACAAAATGCGAGCACTCCGCCCTTTTTGTTCTCCTCATCTGTCTTGTCCCCTCTTTTCCCCTCTCTATGTCTCCTCTTCTTTTCAAAGAATTCTCACTTCAAAGAGAGTGCAGCTGAGCCACAGGCAGTTTGAGTAAATGCAAAGAAAAGCACCTAGGCTTAAACATGTTTTTGATGGTGTAGCTGCCACAGTTTATGACCGGTAATAACTTATGTGCAGCGGTGTTATTCCACTGTCTTGGTTTTATAGGTGAAAGAGATGCTGATGTACAGCATGGGGGCTTGTTTTGACAGTTTGACCCCGTTCTGTGGGTTGTTGGCCATCCCAGCAGCATGCTGGTGTATCTGTTGGTTGGTCAGTCCATCACTTATCTTCAGACTGTCTCAACAACTATTGGATGGATCGCCATTCAATTTTGTACAGACATTCATGGTCCTCAGAGAATGGATTCTGCAGGGTTAGGTGATCCCCTGAGTTTTCATCTAGCGCCACCATCAGATCAAAATTTCTTTTTGTCTTTATGACCAAATAGCCCACTTGCAAAAGTGATGACATTTACAGCTGTACTTTGTGTCTAATGCATGTTAGCATGCCGATGTTAGCATTTGGCTTAAAGGGTAATATCGGTATTTTTCAACCTGCACCGTATTTTCCTATGATTTTGTTTCTAAGTGATCAGTGAATACAACTTTTTTTTCATTTTGTTAAATTGATCCAGTACTGAGCAACAGTGAAACCAAGTGACAACTTTTAGGACTTAAAAATGAAGCCAACTTGGAAGGGCTTAAAGTTTCAGTTCCTCAAATGGCCACTTGGATCCAGAAACCAATCAATACCCATAGACCCCCATGTTAAAATGCCCAACTTTCCAGCAGAAATAAATATGTTTACAGCCTCATACAAAGGACGGTTTTGGCCTCTACAGCTAATGTCAACATTTATGACAACTGCACAGGGTGGTGAATACATGGGTTTTATACAACTCACTCATTTATATTTTCTAAGGCTTAAAGTTAAACATATGTAAAGGCGTGGGGCCGCTTGAGTGACAGGCTGTCTGTGAGGTGTCACAACTGTGAATGTTTCTGATTTAACGAAAAAAAAAGAAGGATCTCATTTCTTTTAAAAGGTCGATCTTTGTCGATCTCCATAATGTTGTCTGACACTTTGAACCTGTCAGTGGCAAAAACAAGACATAGACACAAAAATATGGAAAATAGAGGCCAGTTTGAAAAAAACACCAGTTACCCATTAAAAAGAGAGCCGCATGGCTTAAGACTCTTGTTTTGTCGGCTCATGTGTCTGTGTGTGTGCACAACTTGCACAGTGTGACCCTTTTTTGGGCTCGTAACTTTTTAAAAACCAAAATCTTTCCCTCCCCTTTTCTTTGCTGGTGATTTAGAGCATTCTTGACTTTTGACCTTTAGAAAGAGATTGTCCAGCTTATCCGAGTCACTTTTTTTCTACTCTCTCAATAAAGACCAGCTTTTCCTTTTCCGTCGCAAATTGCCCGTAATATATCCTCCATATGTGCACATAGAAACACAATTAGTGAAAGGAACATTACCACCCAAAGTGGCTTTGTAATGCTGTGACTGTTTTGTCTCTTGGCGTGTTATATGACTGTAAGAATCCCCTTCAATTCAGACAGTTTGACAATGGAGTGACATTTCTGACAATAGATCCTCATTACACCTCTAAGCAGACAAAAGAAACACATTAGCTCCCTGCTGGAGCCTGGTTGGTGGCAGCAGTCACCCTGCTGCACTTCTGACCCTGTCATCACATGCGTATGTCCACACACACACACGCACATGCACACACACACACACACACACACACACACACACACACACACACACACACACACTTACTTGTTGAATAAGAAATCATAATGTCAACAACACAGATGCTCACATAGGGGAAGATGAGGGAAGAAGAGAAGCCCCCACCTCCTAATCCCTCTCCTTACAATATGGCACTAAAGCTGCTCTCAACACATGTATTGAATGGCTGTGCTCAAGTGAATTGTGGCGTTTCGTCTGAATTGCTGCATTCTTGAGATTTATTTCACCAGAACCATTTTAAAGTGATGTCATTTTTATGTAACTGGAAAATAGTGATCAACGTATTTACATTAACTTGTTCATAAAAAGCTTTGACATGTAAAAACCTGGGTCAAATGGCCACAACAAGATTGGTGACACATTATGGCAAACTTGATCCAAAGATATTTATGTAATCAAATTAGACAAATTAGAGAGTAACTCAGTATTTACAGTGTGGAGTTTGGAAGTCAGTGGAGTCAGTAATGTGTGTTGCATGAGTGTAAACTGTGTGCAGGTGTTGTAAAGGTGCATAAAAGCAAAACAAAGATGTAAGGAAACATAGCCAGGGGCGTCCGGTGGCTTGGTGGCTAGAGCAGGCGCCCCATGCACAGAGGTTGTGTCCTCGCCGCAGCGGCCGCGGGTTTAGCCCAAAAAAATAATCTTAAAAAAAAGAAACATAACCAAACCAAAGAGGGCAGGGCAATGCAGCAGCAGAGCGGAGGTTCAGATAGTGAGCTAATGGATGCACGTCGGCTTAAATCATCCGAGCACTCTCAGGCGTTCCCAGTAGCCCTAACTATTATCTGCCTGCAAGAGAGCACACAAACAGGTGAATGCACAACACAAGATGGCACCCAGGGGGTCGTCACAGATATATACATGATGGTGGGGAAAAAGATCTTTCGTTTTTAAAGTGAAAATATAACGTTAGACGCTTGGGACAAGAAGCTCCCCTCAGTAAAGGGGCAAAAACTCCTAGCCTCAAAATATTTAAATCGATTATCTAGTCTATTGTGACTTTATAAAGTTCCAAAGTATTCTCATAGAGCGGGTCATGTGATATCTTACAAAAATGCATGCACAACAGTGCATGTCATTGTGCAAATTAGTGCGCCACATATGATCACATACTTTAAAATTACTCAAAAGTTCACTCAAAGTTCACATGGTTCCCAGCTTGCATCTCAAGGGGAAAGTCCAGATTTTTTTTACCCATCCACCACCCCAACCTGCCTCCTTTCTTAGTGCTGTAAGCGCATTAGTAACATGATTGTAGCCTTTCAAAATACGTGTGATATGTTTGAATTTGGGTGCAGTGCTGTTTGTAGGACAATCATACATACAGTTTGTGAGAACAGCCTGATAGTTCATATCTGCATGATGTAGTAGTATAGTAGGCTATTGTAGTTTCAATTCATTACCAGGGAATTAGCTAGCTAGCCAGCAATAATCAGTATTTCTAGATATCTATAATTAGCAAACATTTTTAGCGAGCTTGCTGGAGGAGGAAATCCTGAAATAATAAGAGTAAGCCTGAAGGAAAAGCTAAAAGACTCCTAGCGAATTCATTAATGTGTCAGAGTGGGGTTCATTTGATTTAGTTAGCGAGCTCGTCTTGAGCTTGGGGGCTTCTTTACAAAATTCTTTGGTGAAGTAATAATACTCTCTTACGATAATTAAATATTTTTAGGAGTATCAGTATTTTACTTTTACTTTTTCTGTCAACTTTAACTTTAACTTTACTTCATTTCCTAAATAAAATGTGTACTTTTTCCCCCAAACATTTTAGCTACATACTACAAAAATAGGTGAGAAAGGGATGGACGAACGAATAAGGAAATGGGAGGGAGGAAAAAACTCTTTTTAAAGTCGTGCATGTTATGAAGAAATAAACTTTGTAATTCTCAAAATACTCAATGCTTGCTTTTTATTACCAGTGTTGACTTGTACTTTAAATTTCAATAATTAAATCCATGTAATATAATAAAATAGCATTTGATACTTAAGTACAGTAAATATCAAATACTTTAAGAATTTTATTTATTTAATATTCTAATAAGAGACTTTAACTTCTACCAAAGTCATTTGCTAAAATATCAGTGCTTTTACTCAAGCATGGCTTTCCAGTACTTCATCCACCACTGACAAGATTCTCATTTTCGTGCTATATCAACAAAACTGGCTCTAACAACCTATTTCTCCCAGTGGTGTGTTGATTTAGCCTAAGCGTCATCATCCTGCACATGCTGAAATCAAATATTTTTTAAATTTTACAGCAAATTGAGTTTGTTCTTAAGGGGGGTGTCTTCCCCCATCTTGCTCTACACTGTCACACATGCACACACAGAAAAACATATTCAGAGTACACAACAATGGCATTTTTCTCTCCCTTCTCTCCTCAGTGCATGTGTGTTGCTGCCATGGCGACTGTGGCTCCTCCCTTCACATTTCTCCTCCTGCTGCTTCAACTGGCGGATGGCTCATTCCCAGAGGAACCCAGTCCACTCAGCTACGTCCCCGTAGAGGGTATGTTTCCTTCCTGCTGTGTGTGTGTGTGTCTGTGTGCTGCGTAGATGATAAATGGCTTCATGGTGGATGTGGAAATCGGGGGTCAAGGGTCAGACCTTTGGTGTGGACCTGCTTTCTAGCTACCTGGGCATACAGATAAATAAAGAGACTTCTTCACTCTTTCTCTCAGTGGCAGCATAGTAAATATGAGAGAGAAAGAGAGATGTAAAGACAGACAAAAGGAGAGAGAGAAATGATTATTATGGATTTTGAGAGGTGCGTGAAGATGAAAAAATGGGAGACAATTGGATTGGATGAGGTGATGCAGATGACGAGAGAAGGGTGAGGGGTGGAAGAGAGAAGGGGAGGAGACAGGTGGAGATGGATCGCTACGTCCTCCTCTCTTCCTCCCCTGCAGTCAAGGACAATGAGACGTTTTCCCAATCTGTCTCCTGATGATGAGGGCTCCCTGTGGAGACCGTTGTCCTCCTCTTTGAAACTTTCCCGTAGTCTGTTGCCGCCACTTTCTCGCTGCACCTCATCTGTACTCTCCCACTTATCTGAAATGTAGGGAGGAAAGAAAGGGAATGCCTTTTTATCCCACAATAAAATTACAATAATGGTTGCACACAGTTTTTCTCATTATGGCGCTGCATGCATCAACAAAAGCCCAAAAAAAACACTAAGAGGATTAAAGCGTGAGTGTACTTTAACTGCCGCACCATTCATCTCTTCCCATTATCTTTGTTTTCCTGTACAAGAACATCAAGAATGAGTGAAGACACTATTAAAGTGAAGGTTAGAGAAGTTCTGAGGGTAGCTATTGATGCAAAAAGTGCTCGCTCTGTCATTAACTGTCAAAGTATCCTTGAGCAAGGCACTTAATTTCTTTTCTTTCTTTTTTTTCTTTTCTTTTCTCTCTCAGTTGTGCGGAGGTATCCGGTGTTCTTGGGCAGAGCTCATCGTTCAGCTCAGAGACAGGAGCTGCACATCCAGACGGTCCTCCAAGTCAACCGCACGCTCTACATAGGAGCCAGGTAACCAACGGCAACCGCCTCCAACTGTGTGTTACTGACGTGCTCGCATTAATATCCTTTTGCTTTCATTTGATGCCACAGCTTCCATCTGCTGTCATTCTGCTGAGGACATTTTCAGTTTGTTGTCGAGAGGAAGCATTTGATTATGTTGTTAAATGTCAAGCGAAGGCTGTTTATTTAGATTACTCTTATACATGAAATATGGAAAATGGTAATAGACGGTAAATTCTGGACTGTCTGCCAAATCTGGTCCTCAAGTGAAAACATTTGGCACCCTGATGAGAGCTGAAGTGTTCACCTACATAGTTTTTAGCGAAACTTTGACACAACTATCCAGAAAATACACAAGGCTCATATCAATCACATTAAATGACAATTTAACATCTAATGAAGAGAGAGGCAAACCTAGAATACTGTGCCTCATGCCAAAATAAAAGGGACAGTTTACCCCCAAAACAAAAGAAAAACCTTCTGTTGGTTTGCATCATCAGTGAAAGCTTGTCACATGTTGGCGCTTTGTCAGTGGACTTCTGCGTCTACATATTACAAATTAGTTATACTTCTGCATCTGCCCTTCACGCTTCAGGATGCCGCTACCGTGATGTCAGCAAATGCACATGGTGGGATATCACTGTACATGCTTATGTTTAAGCAACAACAGCACGTGGCAACCCACGCTGAGACGTCAACAAATGCACATGCTGGCAGGATGGTTAGGTTTAGGTGACAAAGTCACAGGAGGCACATGGTAAGGTGTAGAAACAAAACATCACATTCAAACGGAAAGTAAACACCGCACTCCCACATCAAAGTCCAGGTTTGTTCGACCCATCCACTTTCCCCGACAGCCTGCCCTATGAGTTCCCTCACACTTCTTGTATTACATTGTTACTGGCAGCGTTTCAACCTGATGTTGTCCTGCTGCATTTTGTATGCACGCGACAGGTTCTGTCTGGCTGCGTTTTCAAGTGATGCTGACCATGCGTGCATTGAGCGACTGCACCAGGGGCCTCATGTACAAAGGGTGCGTACGCACAAAAACGTGGCGTACGCTCTTTCTCACGGCAAAGTTCAGATGTATCAAGAGTGAAATGACCGTGGAAATGTGCGGTGCCTCACGCCAACTTCATAGCTGGCGTACGCACATTTCTACAGCCGTTGATACTTTGGCGACACTTAGAGGTGATCCTGGGAAACATAAAATAAACACGTGTAACCAATCCGTCCTCTGAATGATGACTTAATGATGTGCACATCAGAGACACATGAACAATTAACACCAGTGAACAATTAACACACACACACACACACACATACGTGTCTCCAATTACATGAGTGGATATAAAAGCGTGCGCAAAGTGGTGCAAAAAGTACCGCTGAAAACAATGGCAGCTTTAGCAGCATTAGAGGACATTGCAAATGGTGCAATTAGAAGAGAGCGTGTGTTTCGAGACAGAGACGACGTACTGGCACACGATGACGACTGGCTCATCAGCCGCTTTAGGTTCCTGAGGGCAATCCTCGTGGAACTGTGCGCAGAGCTGCGGCCGGCCTTGGAGCGCAACACAGCCAGGAGCCATGCGCTGCCTGTGCCCATACAGGTGCTGAGCACACTGGGGTTCCTGGCAACCGGGGCATTTCAGAGGGAGCTGGCCGACCGATCGGGACCGTGCCGGTCGACCCTCAGCCGAGCCATGCCAGCCGTGTGGGACGGAATTATCCGCATGTCAGCCAGATATATCAAATTCCCATACCATGCAGCTGAACAGGTCAACATTAAAGCGCAATTTGCAGCGAGAGCCGGTTTTCCTAATGTAATCGGAGCTATCGACTGCACACACATTGCTATAAAAGCGCCGTTACATGATGAATTTGTATACATGAACAGGAAACACTTTCATTCCATCAATGTACAGATCATATGTGATGCGCAAATGCAGTTAACCAACATTGCGGCGAGGTGGCCTGGTTCAATGCACGATTCACGCATTCTGAGTAACAGCATGGTTGGGAACAGACAAGCTGGCACTGTGCGCGATGGGTGGCTTCTTGGTAAGTAAATTTGTCGTGTAATTGTCCTAGTATTAGTCCCTGTGATGCGCATTGAGCATGTGCGCCCCCAAATCATATCCCGTCTTCACCGCATCATTACTAGTCAGCGGTTAGCGTTAGTGACTTGCTGTGTTTTGCTGGTTAAACTACAGTTTCAGATCTTTCTAACAAGCCCCTGTTTGTCACTGTGCGCAACGTACTCATGTTAATAACCCCGTGCGTAAAGACTTATCTGCCTCACCTTCTCCCCGGCGCACTTCTGCACTAATTTGCAACAATAGTGTGTGATCCGTGTAAGTGTATAAACTTAATGAATGGAAGTTTAAAATCCCGTCTTACTCATCTTTTGTTTCTTATTTTCTGATCGTGCAGAGAGGGGAATCTCAGGTGCAGGGCTTATTTAAATATGATTTGCGTATTTAAATGGGGGCGTGGACAGGGAGTGGTCGGGTACTCCAACATGTGCGCTCAATTCCACGCTGATTGGGATGTACAAAGGGAATGTGCTTGGATTCATGCGTGCGCACAGATTCATACATCAGGATTTTTTTGTGCGTACGACGTTTTCTGGATTTGAGCGTACGCCATGTTTCAGTAGGAAATCCACGCAAGTCTTTGTACATGAGGCCCCAGGTGCCCCGGCGTAACACAGCGACTGGTTCTGTCCGGCTGCGTTCTCAGCTGATGCTATTCAGCAGTGTTTCATGCGCACGCAAAAGGTGCCTTTTTGGGTTGCGCACTTAAGCCAAAACCACTGACAAAGATTCGCTATTTTATGAGTTCAGAAAGACAGCAGGCTGGCTGCGCTGGGCTGACAGTCAAACCCAGTCCAACCTAGCCAGCACATCTGTATGGAAAGACCAAATTAAGTCAGATAAAATCCTTAAACAACATGTTTTATGAGTCAGTTTGATTCTGGAATAATTAAAAGAGACAAAACATCTTCAAAACGCTGAAAAACATACTATTCACTGAGGCCTTCCTCACACATTGTTTATATTGTATAAAAGACATCCTACAGTATTACACTGGCACTGATGTGTGGTGTGTTTTGTAGAGATGACCTGTACAGAGTGGAGCTGGATAACATGGCAGGTGACGAGATGTTCTACAGCAAGGTAAGACTCATTTCTCTACACAAGCACACAACCAAACATTCATTAAAAACTGATAATATTCACTCACACGATTACCAGCACATATTCTGACTGTGGTTCTTTTGGCAGAAACGGACATGGGAATCCAACAAGAACGACATTCGAGTGTGCCGAATGAAGGGCAAACATGAGGTACAGTGCTCGTACACAACACTCTGACTTTGTGATCCGCTCTTTCATGCATCAACACCATCTATACTATCACACGCATGGACAGGCACAGCAGCTGCTAGAGAAACCTTATTTCCTCCAGGTGCACCTGCATACGTTATTTACACAAATTTGATCTTGTTGATACAGAATCAGCACGTCACTTAATCAAGCTAGCTCGGTGAAACGTTGCCCAGGCCGACAGATGTCCACTGAGCTTGACTGCCATTGTGTTGCATACCTGCGTTGTGCCAATTTTTGTCATAATTCTCATTCATAGCCTTTGGGGAAGACTAGAAAGTGGGACGGCTCTGTGTGTATATAAAGTGATAGTTGACAATGTTCTGAGATATGAAGGGAGCGTGATCAAATCTACAAAAAAGAAATATTCGAAGGGATGGTGGCTCGCTTGACAGAGTGTGACCTAAAATATAAGCTTTATTGTATAAATGCAGCGGCGCCGCCAGCAAAATCCAATCTGGGCGGAACTCATGGAAAAAGAAAAAGAGGCAAGAGGAAACATTATAAAGCAAACTGTGCAGAGAGTGACACAGCCTCGGGGAGGAAACAGTAATTGAAATCAGTTGAGGAGAGGAGGTGTAGGTAGGGATGGGATGTGTGAAGGTGGAGGAAAAGTGGAGAAGAAACACACAAGGAGGATAGGGCATCCACAAGGTAGTTACAAAGAGGCGGGGAGACAACAAAAGAAGAAGAGGTGCTGCTTCAGAGCGCACAGATGAAAGGAGAAAAGATGCAGGAGTAGAAATTAATGTAGAAAGACAGAAGGGGAGAGATTTGCCCAAGGTGGAGAGACCATGAGAGGAAGAAAACTAACGACAGCAAGGTGAAGCTAAAATCCGCTAACTTAGGTTAAGGGTAAATGATGTAACTGTGAATCATCTGACACACAGTTACCAGACCAGACCTAATGCTTTATCATCTCATAGCATATATCAGGGAAGTGTGCAGTTAAAGTTATAATCCAAGAATAGACCTTTTTCACAGCAGACATTTTGAAATGTCATAGCAGGAGAAGCAGCGCAGGTGGAGCTAATAACATTAGCGATGGCTCAACTCCATTGAGGTGTGCCAGAAAGCCACCGTACTCACGAACTGAGCTAAACTGAAACGCCTGAATCAAATGTCTCCATTATCATCATTGATATGCATCATGGATGTCTCTCGGACATAAATGAAGGCACATTACAGGAAGGCGTGAGGCTGCCAGTTAACCCAAATGTGCCAGCAGCAACATGAGCACTGAGAGATCAGCTGGCTCCTCCCGTTTCAGCTTGATCTTTACGCTGAGTGGCGAGCTTTGTTTACCCCTCCTCCTCACATCATTGTACACTTTTCTGCATTGTGAACCTGCACTGCCACGTCCTCTCATGCCTGCTTAACCTCTGCTGCTTTTGGTGGATTTCTGCTCCTTCCACAAATTATCTGCTCACACGCCTTCACTTCGTGCGCGAGCAGATTGGTTTCTTCAGCAAAACACCTCTCACGTCTTTAATTCGCCAAATTCGTCATTTAGATTGCAGTGCACCAATTCTTGGCGCCCCTGGCACTTAAAGGGAGTGGGAGCTGACGCGCATATTGGTTAATTCATATACCGCCAAAAACACACCCATGACTAATACAGAGTCTAAATGCAACCCCTCTGCGCTGTGCGCTGCACCTGGTGCCCAGATTATCCACCATTTAACTAGCAAAATGGGCTTTGCCACACCCTAAACGCTTTTGCGCCATGCACTATAGGTTATCTGAATAGGGCCCAATGAGTGCCACCCCCAATCTGCTATACTCATATAGACCCATGCATTTTCTGTCTCTCTCTCTCTCTCTCCTAGTTTAGATCAGTAAACAAAGATCATTTTCAGGAGAGGTTTAAATACAAGTTGATTAATAATTCAAAATAAATAAATTACTTTTTCAAAATGAACATGACTGTGACTGTTGCTGGACCCTAACCCCCCCCCCCATTGCATCTTTGCAATATCATGTCATCAGACACTGTTGTAACAAAGGGGCTGAGGGGCTGACCAGTGTCATCAAGTTTCAGATTCACTGGCAGCACTTTTAAATCTCAGCTTAATCAGCAGCCTCCACTTTGAAGACAGCTATAAAGTCCTCGCCCTATTGTTCCTCCAGATGGAGTGTGCTTGAGGGTGTTATTTCCTCCAAGGGTTGTTTTAAGCTGCTTTTTTTCAAACTTCACACTTGCAGCTTTCTTTCTCTGACTTCTAAGCTTAATTTTGAGTTCAAATCTGTTGTCCTGTACCTAGTGATTTTTTTCTCCTCTTTGTGTTTCTTTTTGTGTTTTTCTCTATAGGGAGAGTGCCGTAATTTCATCAAGGTTTTGCTCAGCCAGCATGGTGGCCTGTTTGTATGTGGAACAAACGCCTTCAACCCGCTGTGTGCCAACTACACTGTTAGTATCCATCTATCTGTCAGCTGGTCATTCTCTGTGTGGCTGCCAGTTTATTTATCTATATTTTTCCTGTTGCAGAGAGACACTCTAGAGATGGTGGGGGAGTCTGTCAGCGGGATGGCACGGTGCCCATATGATCCACGGCACGCCAATGTGGCTTTATTTGCAGGTAGTATCTTCAGTTTGCACGCTACAGATGAAGAATTCCGGGTTTCCAGCAGACATCAGACCCAGTTTTCAGCTCCAGACATTAAAACGTCTGCGCCCTTGTGTTTACCTTTACAAATGATTTATAGTCAGACCTCTCGCTGTATTGCTTGTTTGGTTTTAATCTCCCTGACCTTGTGCTATCTCTCCATCTGTATCGCTCCCTTCTTCCTCTTCTTAATCTCCTCCTCTCCTCCGTCTGTGCGTCTCTCTCGCTCTCAGATGGGAGTCTCTTTACTGGTACTGTGACAGACTTCCTGGCCATCGATGCAGTGATCTATCGTAGTCTTGGTGACAGCCCCGCCCTCCGCACAGTCAAACATGACTCCAAATGGTTCAGAGGTACTTTTAGAAACAGATGCATTTAAATGACTTTTGTGAGTCAGACACCTTCAACAGACAATCAGAAGGCAAATAAGCAGTGAAACAAACATGATTATGTCTACATTTGAAGCTGCAGTGTGTAGGATTTAGTGGCAGCTAGCAGTTAGCATCGCGGTTTGTTACAAGATAAAACTTCTCCCTGTTACATTTCCGTCAGTGTTCATTGTTCAGGAGGTTTTTGTGAGAGAAATTATCCAGAGGTGCTCAACTTTGTTCTCTGATAACTTAAGATCCAGATGTTCAGGAGGTTTTTACCAGGAGCCTATTGATCATCAACAACAGATGCAGGACGACACCTAGTATGTTATATCCAGACGTGTACGGCAATGACCAAGCAACGATATTTGAGTTGGGATGAGATTGTGTTGTATGTACAGTCAGCGTTTGGGTTGTCCGTTCTGGAGTATTGCAGAAACATGGCAGCACAACGTTTGGGAGTCTGCAGAAGAGGACCCGCTTCCTATGTAGATATAGACAACTAATTCTATGGTAACGAAAACACAATCATTCTTAATTTCACGTGATCCTAAACTAAAGAAAACACACTGGATTTTATTCAACTTCTGCCAGTAAATCCCCTTGAATCCTGCACACTGGACCTTAAATAGATTCACTGTAAGTGGAACACAGACGGAGTGATGTACTGAGGTTAGTTGGACTCTACAGGTTCAGGGTTTTAACAAGCGTTCAATTGAACAGTTCAGTCTGTTTTCCACCAAGAGAAAAACAAGTGGGGGCAGGTCAAAGCCGGAACAGTGCCGGCTGAATAAATGATAAATAATGTGCATCCTCTTGTCCATGATGATAAATTAAACAGGACATGAATATTTGATGAGCGACGCCCGTGGACAGCAGCGGTCCATGTTGATGTGACTGTTATTACAGCTCCATGTCAGGGACTTTGGAGCGTTACGTTTGGCCCACAGCGGTGCGTAGCTACTCTTCAGTATGTGAGTGTTTGTCTGACTGTGTTTTTCTCATATTGTTTTTCAGAGCCCTACTTTGTGAGCTCCATGGAGTGGGGGCCTCATATTTATTTCTTCTTCAGAGAGATGGCCATGGAGTTTCATCATTTGGAGAAGGTTCTTTCTTTTTTTCTTTCTTTCAAAATGACCTTTGTCCCAACTTTTCTTTCCCTTTTTCTTAAGGGGTCCTCAGTTACTTGTGTTTTTATGTATATTATATGTATATAATACATATGTTTTGTACATTAAATACAAATATCCACGTGTTATGGTCTTTTCCTTTACTTTGTCTTGCGTCTAATCTCTTCTGTTTTGTTGTCTTCCAGGTGATGGTGTCTCGTGTGGCTCGTGTGTGTAAGGCAGACCTGGGTGGCTCTCAGCGCGTCCTGGAGAAACAGTGGACTACATTCCTGAAGGCTCGGCTCAACTGCTCCGTCCCGGGAGATTCACACTTTTACTTCAATCTCTTGCACGCCACAAGCAACATCATCCACATGCAGGGACGAGACGTCATCCTGGGTCTCTTCTCCACACCGCCAAACAGGTACAGAGTCACGCCCAACATGCACACAAAGAAACACGAAACAATATTTTTCTCACCACCATCTTTTTTTTACTTTTCATTTATTGAACACAAAGTGAATGCACAGAACACCCAACAGAGGAGACATTTACAATAAAGTTCACATACTTTTGGTCTTTTCATGTACATAATCAACCCTCCTAAGTATATCTTTAATGGTGATATTACTTCCCAAACCTTAACCTGTTACTTCTGCATATATCCCAAACTTTACTCTTTACACTCTTTACAGCATAAGAAATATACAAATATGTATTATAAAACTAACAATTAAATATAAATCAAAGTTAAAACAAAAACAAAAGAGAAAGAAAAAGAAAAAGGAGAAACAAAAAAACAAAAAGCAAAATAAAAGCCAAGAAAAAACACACAGACACAGAGAAAAAGAGGTAACCAGAGTTCCAGCATTGCCCATATTAACTTGGGCCTTTGTTCATTGAACCTATCCATTTTCAGCTGTAACCTTGCTGTGATTTTTTTCCATATTAAAGACATTTTTCACCCTGTCTATCCACTGATTTATGCTGGGGGCCACAGCCCTCTCACCACTGTCTTATTTTTGTTTTTCTCTGGCAGCATCCCTGGCTCTGCAGTGTGTGTATTTGACATGCAGCAGCTCGCTCATGTCTTTGAGGGCCGCTTTAAAGAGCAGAAATCCCCAGAATCTATTTGGACTCCTGTGCCAGACGAAGCTGTGCCTAAACCAAGGTATTGTTATGCAAAGTGTATGTGAGCCGATCTTGGGCAAAATACTGCAGTACTGCTTTACTGAGCATCTGTCTCACATATATATAGTCTACTCAACGTACTCCCTTGCTATAAGCTCCAACTGTCAATCACACAGCAACTTCACTACTATTCAGCAAAAATTCTAATACAACCCCAAGCAGCCACAAAAAGAACTCCTCTGACTCTTTTCTTCTTGCTCTCGCTGGACTTCAATCGCTTTCTTTCCTATCCATCTATTCTTCGACTCCCACTTTTCTGTCTCTGCCTGCAGACCCGGAGGATGTGCAGTGCAGGGATCCAGATTTAGCTCCTCTACCACACTCCCAGATGAGGTGCTGAACTTTGTGAAGACCCACCCGCTGATGGATGAGACGGTTCCACTGCTGGGGCACAGACCCTGGGTGGTCAAGACTATGGGACGGTACTGACTCAGTTATTTGATAGCGCCTGCGCAGAATCTTTTATGGCATGACATCTGAAAGTATTCATCACAGCATGTAAGAAGGATATTGGAAAAACTTGTTATGTTGCTATCTATCAAGGTACCAGTTGACAGCCATGGTGGTGGACACAGAAGCCGGACCCCATAAGAACCGTACAGTCTTGTTCCTGGGCTCGACTCGAGGAACCATTCTCAAGTTTCTAATGATTCCCAGTGGAGATTCTGTCTCCCACCGCAGCGTATTTCTGGAGGAAGTTGAAGGATTCAACCCAGAGAAGTGAGTAGGAGTCGAGGCGTATTTGTCCCTGATCTACATTAAATTATACATTTTGACATGTTGCTCCAGGAACGTCAGGTCTCATGTTGCCTGCCTCTGTTTGAGAGCTGGTGAGCAGCAGTGACAGTTCACCCAAGACCTGTTTTCAATTACACTTATTTTAAATATTTGATTTTAACATTTTTGAAGCGCAGCTTAGTAAAGGGCTATTTAGTTTTGACAGTACATAAGTAGTTAAAGCTGGGGTAGGTAGACATCTGGAAAAGGCAGAATGTGCAGAATCTGGAAATACACCCTCCTCCTGTAGCTCTCCCGTCTCCATCATCAGCCCCTCCCACCAGGTGACCACATGCGCTTCATACAGTTACCCAATATTCCCATACATAAATTTACTTGATCTTACTTCCTGAGCATTTGCTCAGTCCTTCTCTGCCTCACTCTCTGTCACTGTTTGTCAGACCACAAATGAGACAAGAATTAGCAAGCTAACCACCCCACCGTCTCTCTGCGTCGCTCGCTATTGCTGTAGATTGTTTCCCCCAGAGGAGAAGGGGCAGCAGCTCGGGAGCTGGACCTTCACTCAGCAGCTGTGGCTGCTTGAATTCAGCATGCGCAAAACCCCAGTCCCTGGTGTCACAGCAGGCTGGAAGCCAGCAGCATCACCAGGTCTAACCGGTGTAACGGCAGCTACAGAAAGTTTGTTGACTATCAGGGTCGTCTGGTCGTCTGGTCCCCTGGCACTGAGGCTTGTGTTGGCTTAATTGGGGTTGCTGCAGCCACTGATTGGGGGTTTGTCTCCCCAAGCTGTTGGTTGCTCTCCTCCTGGCGAGGGGGTCTGTAGCAGTGGGGAGTGAGGCGGAGGACACACTGTGACTCAGGGCCTTAGCAACAATTTCTCACCATCTCTGAAATGCTCTGCTGACATGGACATGTGTTTTACTTAGTTTATATTCAGTCTTTCTTTTAGACTGTCTTTTTGATGAGTCCATCCTTCTTTTTTTGGGTTGCTTTGCAGTGAAGGCAGTTGTTGCCAATGCTGGAGTAGCTACTTTCCCTGCAGGACTCTCCGCCATTGAATCAGGCTTTCACCAAAGGGACGTTCACACATGTCTGCAATTGTTGAACAGCCAATAAACCCCCTTCCTCTGAAATGACCTGTGATTGGTCTCATCACTGGATAGATGTTCTAAAGCTTGAAAACAGACCCAAGTGGAGGTGCAGGAGTCTGGTGGCCTCTTGAATTACAATATACTTAGATTTTATAATGGGATTTTTGGCCATTGATGCCAAAATCAAACTGCGTACCACAGCTTTAATGAGTTTGATGTGAGAGATGCAACTTGCAGTCACTCTTATCGATCAGTGTTACAATTATTCACTTAATTATTGAGTGATTAATTTCATTCTAGTCCAAAAAATATTATGAAGTCCAAAGTTAATATTTTATCTCTTTTTCTTTATCCAAATAATAGTCTAAACACAAAAAATCCAAAGAAAAGCCCAAAATGTGCACATTTTAGGGGCTGGAGTCAGTGGAGTTTGTGGAGTTTTGAGCTCGAAAAATGACTAAATGTATGGGAATAGCTCCCTGGCGGCTGACTTATTGATTTATCAACTAAATGTCTAAGCTTTATTTGACTTGATGATGAAAATAAGCATCTTGTTTGTTGTTGATTTGATCATAATTTATACAAACAGTTCCTGTTTTGAGATTTCATCCAGGCTTTTTTTTGCAACTTAGATTTAATTACTGTCTTTCGATTACTGTGAAAGACCTGACTGTCAAAAGATGATAGCAGAAAACTGGGGATATTAGCTTCATCCGCTGGCAGCAAACACAACAGAGAGTTTATTTTTTTCGACCACACAGCTCTGGCTCTGTGCAGTGTCTGCTGATGTTTGTACGAGGGTTAGGGCACGGGTCTGTCTGACTTGAAGTGCAAACAGATGAGGCCTTCGACCCTGTCACATCTTCATTTGGGGCCAAAACACATACATTGACCTCCCTCTGCTTGCTCCTTACCCTCTGCCTCTCGTCTTCACACTTTTGTGTCTCGCTGTCTCCAGGTGTAGTGAGGACTCTCCTCAGGCTCGTCAGCTCTTGTCTCTGTCGCTGGACCGCACCAGTCACACTCTGCTGCTGGCTTTCCCCTCCTGTCTGGTCCGAGTGCCGACGTCCCGCTGCCACCTGCACTCACGCTGCATGAAGTAAGTGGCACACAGTCACCTGTTTTTGCCTTGGAGAGAGTTTTCCTTCCCTTTAGTGTTTCTTTGGCTGATAATTAGGTCACTTTAAATGCCATAATGGACATTAGCCAACAGTTACTGGCCAACTTCTGTTTTGTCGCTGTGCTCTCACTCTCTGTTAGTGCTGTTGTTCTGAGTAAACAAGATGCAATTCTGCTCCTGTTTCTGTCAGCAGGGGAAGCGTGGCATGTATGTTTGTCAAACTACAGCTGGCTTTTTTATTCTGGGAACATTTTATCCTTGGGAAATCCTATTTACCTATTTACATCCTATTTACACAAGGCTTCATAGATGTTTCATTATGAATACCTAGAAAGCATTTGTTTATAACTGTACATATAGAGAAGATATTTTGAAGTAGAACCCGACAGGTGAGTTGACTGCAGGACTAGTGAGGGACAGGTGAAACTAGTCAGTTGCTAAGGCAGAAAAACACACATAGACAACACGTAAAGCCAGACATGACGTATGGGGAGTAAACATACTGAATAAAACAGGACACATACTAAACATGAATCAATACATGAAACAAGGGGAAAACAAATAGCAAACCAAGGGTCATGACACAGTTTTTCATATTTTAGGGTCTTAAAGGGCCACTTCATCTGAAAATCAAAAATACACATCCTCCACTTACCTGTAGTGCTATTT